>NC_056749.1:523677237-523932237 GCF_019279795.1 Protopterus annectens | reverse complement strand
AGTGTGGGGGGATGTTGGGGGTGCAGCCCCCCACATGGAGGTTGCAGGTGGGGCTTGCCACCCTGCATACATGTAGTAGAGTGATTGTGTGTGCTTGTGTGGTGGATGGTGTTTATGTGGTGGATGGTATGTGTGTGTGTAGTAAAGGTTGTCGTAGCCAGGGGTGGTAGTGGTGATAATATCCCACTATCTGCAACATTTTCCCATGGCATGCATCTCTAATAGACACTGACAACCCAAGTCCAGCTCCTGGCCTTCATGTGTGGCTTAGTTTTTAAGCCTGGTGAAACCATTGGTACTGACAGAAGAAGGGATGAAGGTGGGTGACTGGCACCTTAAAATCAGTTGCTTTGGGCATGTAAAGCTCATTAGCCTGGGAAGGCAGCCTATCTAGATGAAGGAAAACTCTGATTTAAAAGCTCCACTGTATTGTGGCAATGCCTAGTCCTGGTGAAGGCTTCGGGAGTAAACCCTGAGAAAAATCTGGAGATGGAGCCCCTAAGGCAGTTTGAGGTTGTTCTTGAGCTCACTCTGGTGGCTCCTGTGATGACAATGATGCCAAGTTGTACTGGGCTTGCATTTCTCCTTGGCTTACATTAGTAGCATGAAGAGGGGGATCAAGCTGCTGGGCAACAACTCTTTCCTCAAAATTCACTTGCTCAGGCCTGTGCCCCAGAGAGGACACTCTGACATCACTTTGTGAGTGGTGACTCAACATGGGAAGCAGTAGTTACCAGTATTAAGCCACTGCACACAACTGGCTTACAGTGTGGTATCAGAGCTGCTTCCAATTGTGGGAGAGATCCACACATCTCATTGGGCAGCAACCACCCACCTAAATTTGTACAGTCCCTAGCCAAATCAGTGCTGCCTCTTTACAGTCAACTTGCTCCACCAGGAATGTGTGGCTTACGGATCCCTGAACTGGTGGATCATTAACCATACACAAGGAAAAACAAAAAAAAGCAGCAAACTAAAACAGCCTTAAGGGTCAGCACATAGAACATAAAGACAATGACTCCAGGCCTTATAGAAAATTGACAGAACATCAGTGACAGAAGACAGCAGTCGTTAGCAACAAGCTTGAAGCTGAACAGATTGCAAATGGACACTGTGGTCCTCCAAGAAATGAGGCTGTCATCCTCTGGATGTCTCAGGAGAAGAACTTTACTTTTTTCTGGCACTGGAATCTTCCAGGAGAGACCAGGGAAGAGGTTGTTGGTTTTGCAATCAGAAACAACCTCTTTGGCTCAGTCATACCACCAAATGTGGAAAATGACATAATGCTGGAAATTCAGACACAAACACCAGTGGCCATGGTCAGTGTCTATGGGCCTATTTAAACTTCTACCAAAGAAGTCAAGGGCAATTTCTATTATGAACTTAGTGCTGCCATCAATGAGGTCCCTTCCATGAGTAATTCATTCTTGGCAAATTTAATGCAAGAGTTGGCAGTGATAATCACACAGCTGGCCATCCTATCTGGGGTAGTTTGGAACAAGAAAGATGAATGATAATGGACAGTGTCTCCTTGAACAATGCTCCCAATATGACCTCTGCATAAGTAACACCTTCAATGTCAAGCCTCAGCATAAAGTTTTGTGGTGGCATCCATGGTCAAAACATTGGCACTGGATTGTCCTCATCCTCACCAAATGCAGTAGTTTACATAGTGTTCGAGTAGCACACAGTTTCCACAGTACAGTCTGTGATACTAGCCACTTCCTCACGTGTTGTGATGTGAATTTATAGCAGCAATGGTTATTTCAGTCTACAAAGGAATTGAGGCCATGCAATGACAAAGGCAAGAATCAAAACTCTTCAAAAGTATGCAGGATTGTCCAAGCACTTGTAGAGGCCTTGCCCAACCTTGATGGCACGGACATCAACAAGAGATGGGAAAAACTACAGGATGCTATCTGTAACACTATTATATCTATCTTTGTAAAGAAGACAGTCAAGTGTGCTTATGGATTTAAAGCCCACACTGAAGTGCTGACACCCCTGACTGAGAAGAAGAGACAGTCTTTGGCTACATACAAGTCTTCTCCCAGTGAGGAAAATCCTAGGGGTCTGAATGGAGAGATGAAAAATCAGCAAGCAAAGGAGAATAGTAGTGCTGAAAGTGAATTCATCTTCAAGTCTTGGTGAGTGCCACCATGAGGTGGACCCTGTTTTCACAAAATCTCACCAAGGCAATATTGATATACAGACTGTATTTATATAGCATATATAATGGACAGAAGTAGGTCAAAAACTAAAAAAAGATAGCTGGGTGCACAAGACCCAGGGGAAAAAGTGTCCAATCCAGGTAGGCACACTGGTGCCAGCACTGGAAAAGATGACAGTATATAATCCTCAAAATACAGAAACATTCCTACAATGGGGCAAGGCTAGGCCCAGGAGGATTGCCCCCTGTTATAGAAGGAAGTAGCAGTCCACAAAAATCACAAAAAATGATAGGCCAAAGAAGAGCCATAAAGACGATAAAGTGAACTATTGAGGATAGAAAGACGTTATGCATTGTTACTATCATGCAAAAAGACCAGAATTTCCAGACACAAGATATGCAAAATGATTAAGTGAGAAATGAGAGGAAAGAAAAATCCTTCCGCAAGAAAAACTGTCAGAAGCTTCAAATGAAAATTTGTGTTCATTAAAACACTACATTTGTGAAAAACTGTATATAGATCGACACACCTTAATCTGTTTGGACAAAGAAGCATTTGAGGAAGTGCAAAAATATAAACAAAACCAAAAGATATTTGAAAAGTATAAAAAAGAAATATGGTCATGGGAAAGAAAGAGAGATTTGATATGGTGCAATATCTATGTAAAGCAAAAAGCCAAATTAATCAATGTAAAGAAGGCAGCCCCAAAGATATTTGATGAGAAATAAAATCAAAAGCATCCAGATATGGAAAAGTTCACAATAAAAAATAATATCACAAAGATGGAATGTAGAAAAGAAGATCAGTAAAGTAGAAGTTAAAAAAATAAAAGTTGAAGTTGTGGAGTGTCTGCAAAATGAAGGATTTGATGCTGAAGATCTAGCATGGGTTACATCACAGCAGGATGAAGTGAGTCCCCAAAGCTGGGAGAAACAGGAAGATCAGGAAACATCTGAAGAAGAAATATGGACATGGGAAAGAAAAAGAGATTTAATATGGTGTAATATTTATGCAAAGGAGAAAACAAAACTAACCAATACAACAACAGCAGCACCAAAGATATTTGAAGAGAAATACAGACAAAGGAATCCAGACATGGAAAACTTTGCAATATAAAAAATAAGAAGGCAAAGAGGAAAAGTAGAAAAAGAGATTAGTAATGGAGAAGTTAAATAAATAGAAACTGAGGTTATGGAGTACCTGCAAAGTGAAAGATTTAGTGTAGCAAATCTAATTCAGAAAGCATCACAAAAGAATAGAGTAATGGATATACAAATTAAGGGGAAACCAGTGGAACAGGAAGCAATTGGTCAGATGCCATATAAAGATAATTTGGAACCTTCCGCAGGAAACCAGTATAAACATTCACTTGAAGCTAGACAGAAAGGGAAGGAACAGGAGACTGTGGAAACTGATGCAGTCAATGTTGAGGAGTGATAGACCAGTGAGTTCCCATATGATAGAGCAATAGATAGCACACGATGAAATTGATGAGACTCTGTCAGAGGAGGATGTTATAGAACCTGCTACAGAATGCCCACAGGAATTGGAAAACAAGGGATGTGCCCTCAGTTTGGAAGAAAATGAGCTAAGAGAAGAATTGCTTGATTTAATAGACACTGACAGATATATCAAGATCAATGAAAGAAATAGACTGCAGAAGGTTAATAAAACCCCAAAAGTCATAAGTCTGATAAAACAAATGAACACAGTAATTAGGACTGTTCATAGAGATCCATGCAATATAACAAAAGTAAACAGAATATATTACTGTGCAGCTAATTAATAACTGATAAAGTTCTACCACAAGAACACAGGGTAGTGAGTGAAAGGAAGGGGAGAAATAGAATACCATCATGGAAATATCGAATAGAGAAAATTATAAAGCAATTAGGACAAGAAGTGTCACTGTTAGAAGACTACAGAAGAGGGAATAGATCAACAAAAATATTTAGAAAGATAGATGTGATAAAAGCAATATGAATGTTAGCACAGACGAGAATCTATCATGCACTATCGCAAATAAACTAAAAATTTCAGCACAGGTGGAAAAACTTAGAATATATGAAGATAAATATAAAGGAAGCATGCAAAATAAGCAATTTATTGATGACCCAAAAAGGTTTTATGGAGAACTGGGAAATAAGATAAAAGGAACTGAAAGACTGCCAAAGAAAGAAGAAATAGATACATTTTGGTAAAGTACCTTTGAAAATTCTGTGAAACATAACAAAGATGCTATATGGATAAAGAAGTAAAAGAAAGAATAAGGGATTTAAAGGTACAAGATATGAAATGGGATGAAGTAACAGCTACAGAGACTGAAACAAAGTTAAGAAGAGTCTCTAAGTGGAAAACCCCAGGTCCAGATGAAGTACCTAACTTCTCGTTAAATGTATTAATATTTCTGCACAAAAATTTAGCCATGAGTTAGAACAATGTATATGCACACCCAGAACAGACACCAACCTGGCTAACAACAGGCAAAACCATGCTCCTACTTAAGACTAAACCCACAAGCTACCCTAAAAATTATAGACCAATAACTTGCCTTCCAACGATGCATAAACTATACATGGGAATTGATGCTGACTGTGTTTATAGTCATTTTGGAGAAAACTAAATTATAACAGTAGAACAAAAGGGCAATAAAAGAAAGTCATATGGAACAAAGAATCATTTGTTGTTAAATAAAGTTATAGTGGAGAACTGTAAAAAGAGGAAGAATCTAAGTAAGGCATTGATTGACTCCAAAAAAAAGGCATTTGACTGTATCCCACATTAATGGATAAAAGAGTGCTTAAAAATGTATAAGATGTACCCCACACTTATTGACTACATTACAGTGACCATGAAACAATGGCAGACCACTTTGCCATTAAGCTATGATAAAGGACAAATTGTTATCCCAGGGATAAAAACTCAAAGGGGGATATTTAAGGGTGACTCTCTGTCACTGTTACTATGTAACAGCTTAGGCCATGGCTATAATCTGGCACCTAGAAAACAACAAAGTGTAAAGACTTCTCACCTTCTCTTTGTCAATGATTTAAAACTGCATAGCTCAAGATGAGGAATTGAAAGCACAACTGCAAATTATCAGAACTTTTTCAGATGATATAAGAATGTCATTTGGTCTTGATAAATGTGCAAAAGTAACCTTTAAAGGAGGAACACTACAATGCCAGGAAAACATCATTTTGGGACAAGAATGTGATATAAAAGAACTTGAGCAAGCTGGAGTGTATAAATATTTGGGAAATGATGAAAGATCAATCAATAAAACACAAACAAATGTGAATAAAACTTAGTAAGAAATACTTCAGAAGATTTAAATTAATCCTGAAAACAGCACTGACATCTAGGAACAACATTCAAGCTATAAACCAATTTGCACTTCCTGTCTTAACTTACAGTTTTGGAGTGATAGGAAAACAAGAAGGATGCTTCATGCTCACCAAATGATTTATAAACATCAGTGCATATCAAGAATATATATTCCCTGTTCCGAAGGAGGGATGGGCCAGCACTATCAGGTTTTACCTCTTATCATGCGTTCCGGCCCCAAAATCCGGACAATACCAAGAAAGGAGGGGGGGTATCCATATTCATCAAGGACACTCACACCTCAAGACTGGTGGCAACGCACGATGCATCGGAGACCATCCAGGTGCAATTAACCATAGGCAAGACTGCTCTGCAAATTGTAGCATGTTACAGGCCACCCTCACAAACTCAGGAACCTCACATGGCCTTCCTGAAAACACTAGAGGGGATAAATGTATCACCAAACACCATCATACTAGGTGACTTCAATTACCCTAATATAGACTGGGAACACTACTCAAGCCCAAACACCCTAGCCCAAAAGTTCCTGGAATTCATAAACTCAAATGCCATGGAACAACTAGTCACCATCCCCACAAGAGGAGAAAACATACTTGATCTCATCATCACGAACATGGGAGCACAATGTTCAACACCGGAAGTATACCTCTCACTCGTGAGATCAGATCAGAAACTGATCTCGCTAGATGTCCTCACCCCACCGCCACTTGAAATAAAAAAGACCACAGTAAAGAACTTCTCGAAGCCGACTTCACACTTCTAAAGACTAGTGTGGTCTCCTTTAAGGCCCCTGAGCCGGGAAAACAGTACTCAAGCCGCTGAATCACTTACAAATGCCTTCTACCAGCACCTGCAGGACTGCATGGATAAGGCAATCCCAAGCAAAACAAAGACTCTTTGTACCAAAGGCAAGCGTCCAGTCTGGTGGACCCCAGCCATAAACAAACTCTACAACAAAAGGAGGAAGCTACTACAAGATAGAGCAAAATCCTTAAAAGGTAAGACACCCTTGATCACTATAAGTAAAAACTAAGAGCTCTCATAAAATCATCCAAAGCAAATTTTGAGAGAAAAATAGCTAAAGACTCAAAAGACAATCATAAGGCCTTCTTTAGCTATGTTAGAAACCTGGGAGGAAACTCCCAGATATGCTCAGAACTAGTTCAAAATGATGTGAAGATTACTGATCCTACAGACATTGCCAACATACTGGCTGACAGGTTCAGTGCAAACTTCTCCCCTCCCCAAAAGGAGAGATATCTATACCAAGCGATTGCAGCCCCCAAACATCTCCAACGCCCAAGTGAGAACTGCTCTCCAAAGCAAAAACACAGCATCCATGGGACCTGATGGTGTCCCCGGCTGTGTGCTCCATGAACTCAACGAGGAATTAAACCCACAGCTAGGACAGCTGTTTAATCATAGACTTACCTCTGGATACGTACCCAGGAGTGGCGACTGCAACTGTGGTCCCACTTCACAAAGGCGGTGCCTCCACTGACCCTGGAAATTACCGCCCATTAGCTTGACAAGCCTTATCTGCAAAGCCATGGAGAGGATCAT
This sequence comes from Protopterus annectens, assembly GCF_019279795.1. Taxonomy (NCBI): domain Eukaryota; kingdom Metazoa; phylum Chordata; order Ceratodontiformes; family Protopteridae; genus Protopterus; species Protopterus annectens. The sequence continues at coordinate 523,925,155 of NC_056749.1, read as the reverse complement.
AATGGACCTCATAAATAAAGACATAGGAATTTGCAGACTTTGGATCCATCCCAGTTTGGCTTTGTCAAAGGCAGATCATGCCTTCTAAACTTGGTTGACTTTTTCGAAACAGTCACCAAAGTCATTGATGAGGGAAAGGCAGTCCATACAGCCTACCTCGATCTGGCGAAGGCCTTCGATACAATACCCCGTATCATTGAAAAACTCATCAGCTTAAATGTTAACCCATACATCACAAGATGGGTTGCAAACTGGCTGAGTGACAGAACCCACAGGGTCAGAGTTGCTGGCGCCATGTCAGACTCAAAGCCTGTCACAAGTGGTGTACCACAGGGCTCAGTCCTGGGCCCACTCTTGTTTGGCATCTACTTTTCCGAAGTACAAGCAAACACAGGAGGGTTATGGCTGACAAAGTTTGCAGATGACTGCAAACTGGGCCATAGTAGAAAACACATCTGACACAGATATCCTTCAGAAGGGTCTCACAGAAATGGATAACTGGTGCCAGAGCCATGGCCTAAAGTTAAATGCCAAAATGCATAGTCATACCCTTCGGGAAAAACAAGGTTACCCCTAGCTACCAAATAGGTGGCAATCCACTGAGCACAGAAGAAGTTATCAGGGACCTGGGGACCCAGGTTGATAGTAGTCTGTCATTCGACACCCATGTAGCTAAAGTAGTTAGGAAGACCTTCTACATTGCCCACCTTATCATGAAGGGATTCTCATCTAGATCAAGGGAGGTCATAGTCTCCCTATACTCATCACTCATCAGACCAATGATTGAGTACAATGCCCCATTCGGAATGTATCTGACCCGACACTTGCAGCAGCTGGAGAGGCCACAAAGTTCCTCACCAAAAGGATAAAGGGTCTCAAACATCTGTCCTATGCTGCCCCACTGAAAGAACTCCAGCTCTCTTCAGTCGCCTTCCCCCTGCTCAGAGGTGGCCTTTTCCTAACATACAAGGCCCTTTCAAACCCAGATTTGATGAATATGCTTCACCTCCAAAAATCTAGATCCGGCAGAGCCACAAGGGCGGGAGACTTAAACCTCGACACGGCTATTAATAGGACGTGCTGGAGGGATAGATTCATCACCCAAAGACTCCCTATGCTGTGGAATAAAATCCCGGTATATGTGAGGCAGAGCACCTCGCTGGCCTTGTTCAAGAGAAATCTTGACCAATGGATGGGAGATCGCAGATATACCCAGGGATTACCTCAGTGTCACTGCTCGACAGAGGCACAGCAAAATAATGGGTATAGTTCCCCATACTAAAGGGGTGGCGTAAGCCACAAAACTATGGGCTAGGCTTGTAAATGCCCTCGGGCAGATAGCCTAGTATGAACCTATGAACCTATGAACCTATGATCAAATACAGGGTCTATGACTGACTTCCAGTGTCCTCCTAATATATAATAATGGTCTTGGCACTTACACAACAGTACTGCATTTTTGAAATGAAATTTTGCTGTTTTGAGCATGGGCCATACACATTCAGGAATAGGGTAGGCTTTACCATTAGGGGATTCAATGCTGTAAAATAACACTATTTATCATTTACATCAGACTTAAACTCTATGATTGACTACTGAAATGATTTTTTGATTATAATAGCAACTCCCTTGGAATTAGTGCTGTCTACAGATGTAATGCTAGATTTTACCCATTTTGTATTTATGTCCCCTCATTCATCTTCCATGTGTGTTTTTGTATAAAGTAAATATTTGCAGCAGACTTAAATATTAGATGCATCAACAATTTTTTATTGTTCTTATCTGCAATCCTCTCACATTCCACAAATTTATTGTCCACATTTTTAAATCTTGTATTGTAATTTGAGTATTACCTGTTTTATTTTAAAAGATTTATTACTTCTGTGAGCCCAAAATTTCTTTTCTCTAAGAACTTTGAAAACATATCTTAAATTAGTAGGACTTGTCTCTTTCGGAACTAACTCTGTGCCTACCCACTTGAACTCTTTGAAAGAGCCTGGAAAAGGAAGGTTACAAAATAAACCAAGAGTGTAACTTGTTTTGTCATTATGAGAATGTAACCTATGAATCTTAGTATACTTAACCATTTAAACTCACTAACAAGTCTTAGACTAATATACATTCCTATATCTACCTCAATATTAGTCATCCTTTACCCTACACACAATATATACTGATCTCCTAGTTACACATATTGCCAGAATGAAGATAAAATATGATTTGACAATGATTGAACTTTTAACAGTGTTTGCTATCGTAAGGATTCTATTGTTAATGATGCCTAATTTTAAATAAATGCTGAGCCTAGAAAGAAGAATTAGAAGTTAGAGCAAGTATTTGTCTAACAATCATATTCAAAACTGTCATTAAAAATAAAATAGCTAAGATTTAGTTAACTAAAATTTTCTTTCTTAGATTATTTTCTGATAGCAAACCCTAATATTAGTAAATACTAAACTAGCTTGAGTCTTCCATGTAAGAACTATTATTACAACTATGAGAATTCACTAATGGCTTTAAATTATCTGATGCATCCACAACTAAAATGCAATTGCTTCCATAACTGAATACAACAAAATATAAGAAATCTTGTAGTTATACTTAGTGTCCCAGTGTTTAAATGCTTGCTCCTTTTAATATTTCCTCCCAGTTATAGAAACTCATATAGTACAGATCGAATACATCTGCCATAGTACCTTGATGCACAATCTCCAAAAGCTGTTGTATTCTTGAATATCTTATCTGAAGTGATTTTGTAAATCCAATAAAACGATTGTAATGGTCTGAAAGCGTAGAAGCTTAGAAGGGTCTTACCACCTCCGAACTTTACTTCTCTTCTTAGTTATATAACCATGAAAGCAATAAAGTGTGTACATATTTGTATCTTTGCAATGAATGGTAAGTAAGTGATTCACAATACTTGCCACCTCTCCCCCACAACCATACTCTGTAAATAAGATCAGGAGCATGAATAACTAGAGCCATGCAAAATTATACCTATATTGGAAATTTTCTATAACACAGGCTTCTAAGCATACATTTCAGACATACAAATTATACTTCTCACATTTACAAATGAAACAGTCTTTGTATATAGAACTATGTACAAAAAGGGTAAGTGGTACTAATTTTAAGCAGTTAATTTATAGCTCAGATTACATCCACACCATCTATAGACACCCCAGCTTCCATCCAAATACTTAATTTGACTGTTACCTTCTTCTTATAACAACAAAAGGTAAGGAGGAGCCACTTAAAAAAAAAAATTAATACTTCCTTACTTATTCATCTTATATGCTGTAATTGTGATATTCCAAACAACACTGTGAGTTTTAAACCACTCTTCTAAGGAAACATAAGTAAATTTACAGAATTAATGTAAATAGCCAGTTGGAAAATAAACAGGCAGGAGATTCATAAAACTAGTTAAACAGGTTCGTATGTCCTGAGCTTTTATATGACGAATGTCCTGGTCTTAATATGGTACATTTAATAACCATGTAGCTCGGTGAAACTATGGCTATGTTAGTCTCCTTCCGAGTTACATATACAACAGTGACGCAATAAGGATACAGAAAACCAATGTTTACCTTTACTAACTAAAAGTTCTTTGAAGTAAGTTGTCTGCAGGAGCTTTTCTGTGTTGATTGCTGCCTTGTTATCATAATGGCACGTCTATGGGTGACACTTGATGAAAAAAGAAGTTGCTAACCATTATGTCACTTACTGTGTAACAAACTCTACAACTTTCGTTCCTCCATATTTATACCCAACTTGTGGTATACTTCCGGTTTCTCAGGAATTAGTTTTACAGGAATTATAGCATTCGGTTCAAAAGGAATACAAAAGAAAGAAATTATTGGTAATATCTGGACCAAGTGGAAAGTTATTCTTCCATGAGGGGAATTCAAGGTTCTGGGGCTTTACCGAAGCTCTTTATAAATACAGCATTCACCTTCTTAGGTGAGTCTACTGTGAATTTAGTATCTTTATGAAAGAAAATAAAAGTATTTGTATATCGCATCTGGAACTTTATTTTGCGCCTAATTAGATCAGTGCAATAGGGTAATAAGCTTTGCCATTTTTGTTTATTTGCTAAGGGGAGGTCTTGTGATAAGGTGATCTTATGACTGTTCCAGATCACTTCCTTTTGCTTTTTGGCAGCTGACAGTATTTTTGTGTATCCTGATAGTTTAGGAGCTTAGCATAGATTTGCCTCAGGATAACTGAGTCTTGTTTTTTTGTGTAATGAATGACAGACTCTTTCGATTATAATCTCCTTGGTGTTCTCTTTTTGGAGTAAATTTTCAAAGATCTGTTTAGTTATTGTTAATAGTTGGTTATGTTCATATTTCTCAGGGACCGCCACCCCAATCAGGATATTATTTTGGCGTCTTTTAGCTTCAAAATCAACAGGTTTCTGTTGAATTTCTGGTATTGTAGCATTTTTTGTGCCAATTTACTTTTTTAACTTTCCTATCTGATATTCGTTATCTTGCATTTTGGTTTCAATTTGGTCCATGAGCTCTGCTATTTGGTTCATTGTTTTACCGAAGCTGGAGAGCTGTTCAGAGAAATTTTGTAATGCTGTTTGAAGTGGTAGGAGAACTTGTTTGAGCTCCTCCATGTGTATGATAGTTTCAGACTTTTGCTTCAGCATTGGCTTAGTAGTTTCTTGCTGCTGTTTGGCTGTTTTCTGTCTTTTGGATAATGTTTCCTTTTCAGCAGAGGATATTGCTGACACTTTTGTTTTTGTGGTCTGAATTTCCATATTTTCCATTTCTTTCAAGATCTTCAAGGTTTCCAAATTCTGAGTTGTACTTCTAAGGTGAGTTAGTGCTGTCTTCAGGTCTGTACTTACACGTGGTGAGGAGTCCTGTAGCTGTATGTTAGCTAATTGAGCGATTATTCTCAAGTCAATGCATAGGAAGAATACACTTTTTGAGCAAATTCAATTGCAGACTGCAGTTATCTTCAAGATTGTTACATATTATTAGTAAATATTTGGCTTTTGATGAGGATAGCTTAATTTTATTAGGAGCTCCATGGAGAGGGTGTTTACTGGACATCCATCTTGGAAATCCAATATGAAACATATTTAAAAGTTCAATCAAATTACAGTATTTACTGCACCTTGATAATAAAATACAGCTAGAAATATCACACACAAATAACACACAAACATTTTTTAATCTAAAAGATCATAACTGATCTCAGAGAAATAAATTTACTACCAAACTGCTTCAACTTTATATCAAAAATAGAAACAAAAAAATGCCTGCACAATATACTATCATCAATTTAAAGGACTACTCATTTTCAACAGAACCATTTCTCTACTGAAATGACCTTCCGTGATGTTCAGTACACACACTTATATATATATATATATATATATATATATGTATATACTGAAAACAAAATGCAATTAATATATTAGATACTATGTAATTATAAAACATTCAAAGTAAAATTTTCAAAAAACATGAAAAATTACTGTAAAATAAGGCTCTGGTTCATCACTACAATGACAGATACTCTATTCTTTTTCTAGTCTTTCATATATCACAGATAGAAAGCAATCTAAACAGCTATGTGGTTCAAAACATTGAAATTATATGAGTTGGAAGAGAAGCATATTTTTCAAAAAGTGAGCGATCATATAGACTAGTGACTTAATCCATGGCCACTACTTGCATACATGTGAACACAGAAATGCATGAAAACATGACCAAAGAGTTACTGTATGTCTTTGCACCTTTGCTTTCTGTACTTGCACATAACCACTTGGATTGTAACATCTCACAGTCTCAACGGAATTTAAGGAGAAAGAGTGACACAGGAGAGTCACTCTAACAGCCACTAGCCATCAATGATGCTTAAAGCACATATTTGGGAAACATCACCCAAGAGAAATTTTAGGGAAGGGGTGTGTCTTGGCCTGGGAAAAAAGGCCTGCTCAGTTCAATTTCTTTCCCCTCTGACTCAGCGATTTTGCTATAATACAAACACTAACTGAGGATTCAGCAAGCAGAAATCAATGACAAAATGGCAGGAAGATTTGTTCAAACAGAAAATGTATTGCGTGTTTGAATTAAGGAAGGAAATTCAGAATAAAAGCTAATCTTGCTATTTGAATATTTTTCTGTGAACATGCATTACAGGGCGGCCTACCACTGTACTGTACTGCAAACTCATGAAGTACTTACCAACATGCAAGGGCAGATTTTTACTATTTTTCAGGAGAAATAACAAATGAATAAAAACAGATGTAAGAGATAGAGAGGAAAATATATATGCTACAGCTGAAAGTGGATGATTTAAAAAACAGAAGCTGGAGGTGCAGTGTATGAATTAGTGGTATATTTGAAAATATGACTACTCTGGAATTACTAGAATTTCTGAAAAGTAAGATCAGAGAGGGGCTGAACCTTCCATCTATTTATTTTAGGAACATAAATAATTTACAGGTTTGGAAGCAGGATATCAGAATCAGATAATTTAAGGCATACGCCTACTTTTCTCAAGTCCTTTCACATGAGGGAATGGATTACTCCAATACAGCAGAAAACACAGAGGGCTTCTTTGGGAGTAAAAACACATAACATTTGTGGGACATCTTTTTACAGACTTATATCAATGTTGCAAACAACCAGATTTTCTGAAGAGGAAACTAGCTGAAAAAGGCTTCACTTCCCTGGCTATTCACCCAGCTACATTAATGGTAACAACACGTGACAAAGTGGGGACTATCATAGATATTGTAGATGAATGGCAGTTTTGCAAAGATTACAAAAAAAAAAAAAAAAGCAAAAAACTCACAGAGGGGTTTGGAACATATTATTACATACCAGGAAATGGAATGGGAAGCAAATAATTCCAGAAGAATGGAGAATGCAAGCTATGGCTCAGTCGGTGAGAAAAAAAAGGCAGGATAGAGGTGACATATATAACGAGATAAGAGACTATCTGACCCCACCCCCGAAGATGCTGACCTTAACAGATAATAGAGGCATGCCAGCTAGAACTTTTAGAGACTATATAATTACTGAGAGGAATGAAAAACAGACACTTGCAGTAATATGGCACAACTGTAAACTCAATCAAATTTGACAATAGAAGGCACATCTACTAATAAAAATATAAATCAGCAACCACAGTAAACAGCAGAGGTACACAGCAGATAATGAAACAAAAGAGCACTAGACATGCTTAACAACAGTGAAAGGAAGAGAGGAAAGCTGACCAACACAAACAAGATGATTAGTGCTACAGTACCAGGAATGGACAGCAGACACATGATCATGGGGTTGCATTACCCCTTTCCATTTGGGACAACACTGTCCAGAAGTGGAAAGATAGGAATGCACAAAATGAAAAAGTAAAATAGAAATTTTTTTATCAACATGAGTTGAATTGATAAACAAATCACAACTGGGTTTGTGGATTATGCACAGACTCTAGTGCATATTAGAAAGATAAGTACTGCAATCTATAAAATATATAGTTGCACATCATTTAAACATGTATATATGACTATTCTGAAGAACATATGGAATTAAGATTTTATTCTGTGCTAAATAGGTTTATATCAGTGCAAAGTTTTTTTACAATAATGTTCTAATTTTTGAGAGTATTGGAAAATTAAGGTCATAGCAGAAGTATGCTGGTGATGACCTTTCCCAGGTTAGAGGGCGTCTTACTCATACCTTTTGTGTAGGTCATCACAGGGTGAGGAGACGTTTCATGGACAGGAAAAGAGGTAAGGAACAGAATGACCTTTACAGTTTTCAGTAGATTTAAAGTATACTTTTGTTCTACCTAGATTTTCCTTGTTAAATCCTTGTAAAACACACAATCTTTTCTTTATTCTTCCTCAGAATTATTTATTTAATTTGATGACAGTGTTTTTATCTTGCTGGCTGCTACACCTCCTAATTTTTGACATGATTTTTCTTCCTTGTGTTATAGAGCCTATTGATGTTGGAATTCCATATTTCAGAAATGAAACTAAATGTGTAAAAAATAAGCATATATACTAAGCAAGTGCAACAGTAATTGTAATACTTTGCAGAGTAGTACTAGTACTGATGCCAGAAATGTTAAGGGAAAAAAGTCAGAGACAACCAACTATGCTGTTATATGTTCTCTCTGCAGAGAGGAAATACAGTATATCTCATTCCAACAAAACAGGAGATTGGTTAGGTTGACTGGTGATGCTCATAAGTATGAAAAAAAAATGCATCTCCATTTAAAAGAAATGTTAAATAATAAACACTGTTTTCTGTATTAATCTGATTTCATTACTATAAGTACATGGTATTTATACACAAAAATAATAAAGTACTTTCAGTACAGTATTTCAGCCATGTCCATATCAGGTAGAAATTTCAAATGCATTATCGTTTGTTATGTTAAACCAGTATGTCTCATTAGTATCAGTTGACTGAAAATATAAAAAATACCACCATTTGATAGCAACAAACTGGCTGTTCCTATGTGCAGTCATTTCCCAGACATTTTATTTTACTTGAATAAATATTAAATAAAAATAAAAATTCAGTGTGAATAAAGACTGGAATGATGAACAACATTATGTGTAAATTTGTCTGAATTCTTTTCTTTGCACCCCCCCTTTCTTAATTTAATTACGCATTCCTGAGATCTTCATTATTTTCTTTCTTTTCCACTTCTGCTTCTTTCTTATAAGTCCAGAATCCGTAGGAACAGCCCAGCCAAATGCTACCATGGTCAGGGAATCTTCATCCTCAGACCACCCAAGGATGTCCACACAGGGTAGTGGTGTTGGCTTGGTCCTGTAGGTAACCTGGCACATGGCATCCTAGCAAGCCTCACTGGACATGGGCTTCAGGACATGGTTGAGGACATGGTGGTTGCAGGTAGTGGAGGTACAACTTCAACCAGTTCAGGATTGTATTCAGTGGGTTAGCTCTGACCGATACACAACCACAGGGCCCTGCCCCCCTCAACACTAGGACAAAAACATCAAGCAGTGGAAATGTTTGAGGTCCTGTGGACCAGAGTTCTTTGTGGGATGGATTCTTCATAATTCTCTCCTTCCCTTATCCTCTCCCCTACACCTTCTTACCTACATGCCACAAAGATTACCCTGTTATATAAAAAAAATTGAAAAAATAAGGATTCTATTCTCCTAATAAAAACACAGTGTCCCTCCTCTCCCTGCTCCTACAGCACAGTCCTCGATGTTTTCTTTCTCCTCGATTTTTGTTATCCATATTTAAATCTTTTCTGTCTCCCCATTTTCACTTTTTAAAGTAAATAACAGGGTGTCCATATAGGCATGCCTTATATAAAACATATTAATACCACCTTTTTTTTAAATAAATATTAATAGTTGTGCTGCCCACCACTTGCCTGAAGTCTTCCAAACATGCCTACCCATTGACGTGTTCATCTTCAGTTTCAGAGCATGTACCATAGGTGCTGGAAGCTGTTAAAGACTGGGGGGGGGGTGGAGGGTGACAGGGGCACTTAGTGAACTAAAAAGGGTAATTTTACTTATAGCTATTTGCTACCACAAAATAGGTTCACTTGGAGGACATTTTAAGTTTAGCCAATCCCTTTTGGTGCTTGAATTAACATTTTCTGATTGGTTTTAGCTATCCCCATGGCTGATGATTGTAGATCAGCCCTAGTGAGAACAACTGCAATCATACCATAGATAATTTGAGGGGGCCATGTAAGGGATGCAGCATTTAAAAACTGCCTCTATCCATCACTGGCATGAGGAGAAATCCTGGAGTACATTTTCTATTACCCATCCTTAGATCCAAGTTGCATTTGAATATGGATGGATGAGCTTTGCTTTATTTTTATGGATAGTCTGTTCCGGAACAGTGGTAGCCTCTGTGATATATATCCATCTCTCCACAATATTTAGTTTAGATACCTGGACTGAGTATTTCTGATGCCATTTGACTTGCTGATGTTCAGTAGGTCCATCTGTATTATGTCGGAGGATGCTTTGTATGCCAGACATGTTACCTCGAAAAACTCTGTAGGATACTGAGTATAGTAATCAATCTTTGAGATGGTCCATGCAAGACCTATTGTTTAGGACTTGTATCCTTTTAGTAAGGTATCTCTGAAGGTATTCCAATTGTTGCATGGGGCTGGACAGATGCATGCCAAAGTGGGCATTATACAAAATGATTGACATAATGAGAGCTTTGTAAAGGGGGACAACAGCATCTCTAGATCTAGTCACGATCAATTTGTTTATAATCTGTGCAATATAGAAAGGCTTACTTATGACTCTGGGCACATGTTGGTCAAAAGTTAGGTCACTGTACACACAAGTTCCCAAATGCCAAACAATTGGATCAGTTTTCAGAGGGCATTGTCATGATTTTGACACCAGTTGTTATTTGGGACAAGCCTTCCTGCATGATGGTTAAGTCACTTGGGGATTCAATAACTTCTCCTAGCTCGCAGTCATCTCACACTTAGCTGGCCAAAGCTCTTTGGTATTTCCTTTTACTTTTGAGATGTATATGCCAAACAGAAAAAGTCTCAGCACCAAACCCTGGGGGACTCCATTGGTGACCGGTGTCTTCCCCTGTTTTGATCTCCTGCATCCTGTGAGCTAAGCTGGCAGTGCAGCTGGTGATACAAGTGTTTGGTCCTACATTATTACTACACCTGAGTAGGGGACTGTGTCAAAAGGCTTTTCCAGGTCAAGGTAACGTGGTGTAAACTGTTTTACCTTTATCCATTGCTTTGGTAACAAGAGTAAAGCTTAAAATTTGCCCATGATTTTGAGCCTATCACACTTTCCTCTGGGCTGTTTCAAACACATTTTTAGGGCCATGCATACATATATGCATTCCTTGATTCACCTTCCTGATTGTATTAAATTATATTCCTTGTATAATTCAGCTCACTTGTTAGACTTAAGTTAGAGCACATTTCAAATTTATTGTTTAAACATTTTTCCAGTAGGCAATGAAACAAAAATGCATTAACCAATAATGACAAAACTGCCCTATTCAGAACATTTCCATCATAAAGGTCTACTTCCCCTCACAACTGCATTTTAAATTTATTGTTTGAACATTTTTTCAGTAGGCAATAAAGCAAAATGCATGCACCAATAAAGACAAAACTGCCCTATTCAGAACATTTTCATAACAGTCTACTTCTACACACAATATGTAAATACAGAATCACAGTAGTGCAAGCCATATGCATGATGCACAGCTTCTTGAACTTATTTTCAATTGGGGGTGGAAACCAGGGACACATTTTAAACATTGCTTGTATAATTTTGGAAAGTTGCTTTCATAAAATGTTACCATCATACATTTCACTGCCAAGTCTTGAACCCAGAACCCTGTGCACTACAGTCAGAGCAATATACCACTAAGCTAAACTAACAGTTTCTTGAAAGACAGGCAGACAAACTTAAATATCATATCATTTAGTGAATTCAGTTCTCACTTCTCACCATAGCTCTCAACCTCTTAGCACAAAAATACAGAACAAAGCCAATAATGGGGGAATACAGACCCAAAATAGGGACACATTTCAAATACTGATTTTAGAAAATTGCTAGAATAAAATGTTTTGTTTTACCACTCCTGAAAACCAGAGGAACAGAACAAAAATGTGAGGCAGAAATTCACAAGTGATGGTGCTTAGGGACTTTAGGCTCTTTTTACCTGTACCCAAGGCACAGGGTTTGAGCCTTAGTACTTCTAGCCACCAGATGTATTCCACTGGGGACATTTTCACAAACACACACACACACACACACACACACACTGAAAATGTTCATCTCTGACACACACACACACATACTGAAAATGTTCATCTCTGACACACACACACTGAAAATGTTCATCTCTACACACACACACTCTGAAAATGTTCATTTCTGACACACACACACTGAAAATGTTCATCTATGTGTGGTACGTGTTCACCCAGCAGCTTACACACTCTGAAAATATTCATCTCTGTGGTCCATCTCCCAGTACATCCAACAGCCAGTCCAGACTCCATCCTCAGTCCTTCAAGAAGCAGCAGCTTTCACCCAGGTAAATCCTTCTCTGATTCCGAGCAGCTAAATAAAGCCATCTGTTACTGAAGCATTTAAAACCACATGGATTTCGAGCAGCAGCAGCTAAATAAAACTGTCCATCCATTCCCACTCACAAAAAGCATTTGAAACCCGGAAATATGTGTGCCACAAGCTCAACTCTGACAGGTTGGTAGCTCTGACATGCTGATGTCATCGTGCATGAGATGACATCAGCTAAAGCACGAAAAATAATTCAAAAATAAAGTAATTTGAGGTATGGATAATCTGCAAAAGAGGGGGGGCTCCCCTCACTCTATGGTTCCAGCACCCATGGCATGTACAAAATCATACAAAGCCTAAGGTTTCTATGCAATACTTTGCACATATTTACAATTAACTTCAGCTAGTTTATTCTTTTGGTGCAAGTAGGCATGATTCTTAAAATACCTTTGGATTTACTTATGTTCTTTACCTATGTTCAAAGTCTAAAAGGGAATGTCCAGCTATGTGCAGAACTGGTTGTAGATAAGATCACTTTTACTATGCCAAATTATATCACCATCCTGCTAGCTGACAGATTCAGTGCAAACTTAACCCCCTATCCCCACCTACCATATCCCAAGGCACACCTGACACTAGTTCTCTGCCTTTTTCTAGAAAACATGGCCTTAATGGGACCAGATAATATCCCATATTATTTACTAAACAATCTAAAGCAATACCTAGCAGACTCGCTTAACATTTAATCATAATTTGAAAACTGGTTATGTTCCTGCAGAATGGAGAACAGTAACAGCAATTGCCCTACACAAAGGGGGTCCACAAACTGACCCTAGGAACTGTAGACTCATGAGTCTAAACAGCCTCATCTGCAAAGCCGTGGAAAGAATTATCATGGACCTAACCCAGTTTAGCTTTGTTAAGGTAAGATCATGTTTATTAAACCTGGGAGATGACTTTGCGAATGTCACCAAAGCCATGGACGAAGGTAAGACAGTGCACACAGCCTATCTCAACCTTGCCAAGGCTTTCAACACAATCCCCCACTTTTGGCATTGTTGAGAAACTCTCCTAGCTGGGGATTAACTCTTATGTTAGTTGATGGATAGACAATTGGCTCACTGACTGAACACACTCTGTCAAAATTGGTGATTCAACCTCCACCAATAGACCTGTCACCAGTGGAGTACCACAAAAGTGTGTGCTGAGTCGTTACAGTTTGGTTTCTATATTTCAGAAGCCCAGGCCAAAGTAGATGGCCTCTGGCTCACCAAGTTTACTGATGATTGCAGACTGGGAGCTATCACTGAGCCCCCCAATAATGTCAACATATTACAAGAAGGACTAACACAAATGAATGAATGGTGCCAAAACTAAATGTAAAACTGTATTATTATTCCCTTTGGAAAAATGGAATTCTCTACAAATTGCAATATTGACAGCAGCCCCCCCCCCCCTTAAGTTCCAACCCAGTGGTGCGAGGCTTTTGAACACAGGTTGTTAGCAATCAGAACTTCAACCAGCAAGTTTCCACATTGGCAAGGAAAGCCTATGTAATGCATCTCATAAGCAAGGAAATAGCATCCAGGTCAAGGTATCTTATAAATCCATTGTACTTGATCCTCATCAGACCATTAATAGAGTATAATGCACATTTTTGCATGTAGCTCACCAGACACCTGCAGCAGCTGGGGAGACCTCAGTGGTTTCTCACTAAGCCAATACAAGGAATCCAAGCCTGATCTATGTGGACAGGTTGAAAATCCTGTCACTTTGCTCTGCATCTTACAGGCTGCTAGAACTTGACTTGTGCCTGGCCTATAGGGATTACCCTGCCCTAATGGAAATGCTGCACATCTGCAATTCAAATGGCACAACAGTCACTCAATCTAGGGATCTTAACCTAGCATTTGGCATTAACAGAACATGCTGGAGAGACAAATATGTCTCCTAGAGACTGCAAATTCTCTGGATAGACTTCCTATTCACGTAAAACACAGCTCCTAACTTACGCTATTCAAATGGAACCTAGATAATTGGATGGGAGACTGCAAATTCACCCCTGGGGTGGCACCCATGTCTCTCATGGACAGGGATAGCCAGTGTTGATCATAGGCCAACTCTGTTCATAATATTCATTCTGCAAACTACCCAAAAAGAACAAATGGGGGTACCTGGGATTAACATGGCTAAGCTTGTAAAGGCTCTAGGTCCACTAGCCCTAGTAACACCTATGAACTTATTCAGTGTGAATAGCCAGCATTTAGGGTATTTCCACATTGGCACAGTAGCACTCTTTGTGGGTAACTGGTATGGAAGTGTGAACCTTGGGAGTTTGAATAGCACTCTTATTGCAGGGAGGTTAATTAACATTGAATAGTGTTGTACTTGAAGGGAACCAAAATTAAGGGTGTGAATAGGTCCTTAGAATGCCTTAATATAAGTATGGAACTGCATTTGTCGCAAAAACAGGTGAGGCAACGCAAATAGCAGACCAACAATTTATTCAATAGTAAGCACTTTCACAGTAATAACTACTGCTTCATCAGACATTTACAACCATGAAAATGCACTTGTTTTATATACTAAAACCTATCATATGATTAATTAAATACCATAATTAGTCAACTTCTTAAAGTTACATAATATACTTGCATCTAAATATACATACAAAAAGTGCAACATACAAGGAATAGAAGAACAGTATATTAAAATATATACATGTCTCTATCACATACAAGTAGGAAAATATGCACAAAAACTGTGAAAACATAAAACTACCTTTAAGAATGTATATTAAACTATACCCCTTTTTACTTCCTAAGTCTTCTCATCTTAAGTAGAGGTTGGATAGGTACAACATCATTCAAGCACTTCCCCATATTAGCTCTTGGCTTAATGATCCATTCTGTCTCCATAGCTTCTGTCCTGTTTCTTACATCTCCCATTCTCATTCCTGGTACATTTTTGGCAATAATGAGAAATTTAAAATCATTTTAAGGTCCCATCTGAGAAGTATGTTTCGCTAGTGCATTGGTCAATATGTTATGTATGTCATAGATATGGTCTCTTTTCCTTAATCTAAAAATTATGTCCGTTTTACCTATATAAAATGCACTACATAGCTGACATACAGCCATGTATACTATATGTTCAGAATTACAATTGCCATCGACCCTGAAAACAAAGTCCTTACCCAAGTCTGGATGCTTAAAGCTACCTTCTGAATTAATATACATACACTGGTTGCATTTCCCACATGGGGTAGTGCAGTACTTGTCAACTTGTTCTTTCTCACTTTTATCAGGATAACATAGCATCTTATTCATATTCCTAAACTTAAATTTGGGGGTGGGACCTACAATCTTCCTCACTTCTGGAGCAATCATTAAAATCGACCAATATTTCCTATATACCCCCAAAATGGGCTTCACATTATTGGTATACTGAACAGGTACTCTTAACCTACTTTCATGTGAATCATTGCTTTTTCTATATCTCTTATTTTGAATGCTCTTTTCAGAAAAATAAGGTTAGGCTGAAGTAGTTCTCAAAGACCTAACATTCTCCATAACATTAGAAATACCTATTGGATTATATCCCCCTTTTTGTCAATTTACAATCTAGCTCTTGTAATTCTACATCAAAAGCTGTTAAACTGGTATTTAACATTGATGCTCTCATGCCCTGACCCTTAATGACATTGTTAAACACATATTGGGGATGCATACTGTTCTTATGTAGCAACGTGTTTCTATAACACTCCTTTATATGTATACAAATATTAACCTTATTTTCATTGTCAATGCTAATAAGCACATCAAGGAAACATATTAATTCTCTTGCAAAATTCAGAGTAAACCTTAGAAATGCAGTTGAAGTGTTCAGATATTCATAAAAACAATCTAGTCGTTCATTACCTTCCCATAAAAAGAAAAGGTCTACAAATCTATGGTATAACTTCACTTTCATATGGGCCTTCTAATATATACTGCCTTTGCCATATTGCCATGACTAGGTTGGCGTAGCTATTGGCACATGACGTGCCCATAGCTACGGCATCCCTCTGCCAGTACACTTCTTCATCAAACACAAAGATATTATGCTCTAAAATCACCTCCATCAGGAAAGTGTACACATCAGTGGTACTCTCATCTAGTTGTGTCTTCTGTAGGAAGGCTCTTAACATCTCTATGCCCTTTATATTTGGAATTTTAGTAAACAAGGATTGTACATCCACTGTAACCATTAGAATACCTGTAGATAGTTTCCCTTTACAATACTTATACAAACCACTGACAAAGTCTTTGGTGTCTTTGACTACAACTTCATATTAATCTAGATAAGGTCTAAATTTTTTATCTAAAAATATAGACAATGGTTTGGTACTCCAACCCCCTCCCGAAACAATGGGTCTCATTGGTGGATCTTCAGCTTCTTATGGACTTTGTGTAAATCTTGTATACTTGGTAGTATCAGATTATGAACAGTAAAATATTGTAACAACTTACAATCTATCAATCCTAGTGTAAAACATTTGGCTAAAGCACAATTTATACTACAAACCATTTTTTCTACATCAATCATGGGTATTTTACTATATATCTCTGTGTCATTCAAAAATTCTCTCATTTTATTAAAATAATAAATGTGGTTCATCACTAAGATGGGCCCCCCTTTATCGGGTGGATGAATACATATTGATTTATCATTTTGTAAGTCAAACAAAGCCACTCTCTCTTCAGTAGTCATATTAAAAGAGTGACTTCTTTGAAAGTTAGCATAACTATAAAATAGCTTATAAATATCATCTGTACATGCTTTCTCTAATGCTGTTAAAACAATATTATTTGGGACAAATGAACTTAGTTTAGAGAATACATCCATACAACCTTTAGAATGATTATTTATAGCACAGCTATTGTCCATTTCAAAAATGCTTTTCAGAGTCACTGAACTCAAGAAACTTTTCAAATCCAATGTTACATCTGTAATGTCCAACCTCTGAGAAGGTATAAATGTAAGTCCCTTGTTAAGAATCTGTAGCTCACCCTTCAATAGCTGCTTACTGGTGATATTCCATACAATTAAGTCTGGCTCTGTCACATCCTCTTAAGCATTTGATTCACACCCAAATGTTTTCCCTCTGACTTGCGTTTCAAGTGATTCCTGCTCCTTGGCCTCCCCCCTTTGATTCTCTGTGCATAGTGAGATTGGAAAAGGATACATAACCACAATTCCTCTTTCATCAAGCATATTCTGTCTCCCTCTGCTGGCATCTTGTGTTAATTGCACCAACTGGCTGCCTGGTACAACTGAATAGGTCGTATTGGTCTTCCTTCTAACATCCTTATCAATGGGATTGTCCAACACCCGCCCTTGCATTACCGGTGTTGCTGTTGATTGGTTGTTCACCTCATAGGACCCTATCTCCACTACTGGACTGGTCTCTCCATGGGATGCCACAACTTTCTCATGGGAGGTGTTAACTAGAGTCTTACTCGAATTATTCACATTATTAAAGTCATTTACATTCTGCTTCAAATCACTTTCAGACACACCATCAGCATTTAATTCCTGTCTCATTGGCTTCGGCCATGCAAAAACATGCCCCTGCACACAGCCTCTTTTATCCCTCTGAATTTTCTTTTGTTTCTGTGACAACAGTTTGTGTTTGTAGATACATAGTGCTTCAATGATGTTATATAATTTGAGATTCACTACATCTATCGGAAACTCAGCGTATAGCCACTCTTGGATATCATTGACTTCTTTCATCAATTACTGTTCTGGTAAAAAGAAGTCAATTAATAGCTTCATATACTTGAAGCTTAATTCATTATTAAGTTTCTGCCACTCAGCTTGGAGACTGGGATATGTATTACCATCTGTTGGCATTTTTAGCACACATAAGCCTCTTGGTATTATCTGAAATTTAATACAGGCTTCCATATGAAATCTTTGCATTTGTAAATGGCTCAATTTGTATA
Organism: Protopterus annectens; assembly: GCF_019279795.1. NCBI lineage: Eukaryota > Metazoa > Chordata > Ceratodontiformes > Protopteridae > Protopterus > Protopterus annectens. The sequence goes on along the minus strand of NC_056749.1, from coordinate 523,907,101 downwards.
AACCATTCTCTAGCTCTGTTAACAATTCACATAAGAACTTACCATTCAGTTCAGCAGTTCTCTCTTCTGTATTAGCATAGAACATTTCTGTTTCCAATGATGGATTGGTAGTTCTGCTGAAACAGTTCTTAATTCTTTCCTTACAGGAGCTACTCACATTTAAGGAAGTAGTGATTACTGTGAAAGCACTTACTATTGAATAAATTGTTGGTTTGTCTGCTATTAGCATTGCCTCACCTATTTTTGCTACAAACACATTTTATGGTCATAATGGATGAGGTATTTATCTGGATTTACTGGGCTTTTTGTGTTATGGAACTGTATTTATTCATTTTGGTTCAAATTAACTTACAGCCCTCTTAGATAGCATACCTTGCATAGGTGTTACAATATATTTTTCACAACTCACATAAACATAAAGAAAGGAAAGTCAGGTCAGTGTGGATGAAAAGTGTTTTGGGGGTAAATACCTACATGAAAAACAGGCCCATTTTAAAAAGTGGAAATGTGCAGAACATCCAAGCTTTAATCTTGGACTTGCACATATTTAGACTGGATGAAGATCACTTGTCAAAACAAGGGAATACATGTTTGCAGCAGATGTATTGCAATATTTGATTAAAAAAAGGACATTTTATTTCCCATGTCAGAAATGTAGCAATTTACATATAGCAATATTTGATTTATCTGTGTTGGTTGTTAATGCTAGTAGTAATAACGTTTTTCTAGTGGAAAATTTGATGTACTTTCATAAGACTGATGTTAAGTTATAAATGTTTTATTTTAACAAAAAATCATGTGGACGTGTTATGATAGGTACTAATGATTGTTATTAGATTGGTATGAGCTCTATGACAACTGCATTTTTGTGACTATAAAGACAACCCTGGAGCAGAATAAAATTGTTGGAGTGTACAGACCACCAAAGTTAAGTGCTGGTGGCACAGAAGAATCCATACATTTATCGCATACAGGAGGAAAAATAATTGTAGCTAGGAATTCTACATTAATACGGAAATTAATTACAATGCATGTTAAGGGAAAAAAATTCTTCCAATTGTAAACAAATCTAGTAAAAGATTATTACATCATGTCAAGAACAGTTCAAAAAGGCAACCTTCTCCAGAATAAAAAAATGTAAACTTTTTAAAGGCTGTGTAATTAATAAAGTACTTGTAATCTGAATTCATCAATTCACCCTTAGAAATAGCATACAAATGCTTATTTATAACCTTTTTATCAGGGCCTTCTCCATTTTAACCACATAAAAGGCCTGGCAAGTTAGACAATGGGACAAATATGCCACCATTTTTGCGTTACAATTAAATTTACCATTAGGAGACAGAGCTCTAAGGACATGGTCCAACATAAAATTAGATGCTTCTCAAAACATCTACAATGCTGGCAATGTCCACATTTTATCATTCCCTTATTCACAACCAAGGAACTAGGGGAGCTACTCTGAAACCTCTCATAATACTTCTTTACGTTATGCTTATTTTTATAAACTACTGAAGGTTTCTCATCCAAAATTCCTTCACATTTTTAAGGGATTAACAACACTTATCACAATAGTTGTCTAACAAAGCTCATATATTCTTTATAGCACCATCGTATTCACATATCATGGCCCTACAAAACACATCTGGCACTTTTTTTATTCATAAAACCATTGTCAGCAACTCTTTGAATCTCAACATCATATCAAAATAGGCTGAAATGGTGTATTTCTGCCAATAATTATCTCCTGTTTAACAGCCTCAACCAGGCTAGGAAAATAAGCTTTCTCCAAACATATTGTATTGCAGACAAAATTTCCAGTTCAATAGAATAGGTGCATCATCAGATGCTAATATGAATACTATAATCATCAGTCCTTTAAGGACATTTCTCTTTTGCCAAGGGGGATAGAAACTATTGAAATGCACCAAACTATTGGAATGAGTTAATTTTCTATATATGGTAGACAAAAAACAATTACTCATATTATTTTTATAAACTGTAATGTCCAAGAAGTTAATTTCCCTAACAACAAAATTTACTGAAAAAATAAATAAAAATGAGGTAGTACTATTAATATAATCAATGGATTTCAAAATAAGAATGTTGTCCAGGTAATGCAAATATAATTTCACATAGTCAAAAAAATCAGAAATAAAATCATAACACTTTTTCCCACCACCATGAAAGGAATCCACTTCAGTGATTTAAAAAAATATATACCATGCATCTTTTAAAACATGTGACTTATCAATGAAAAATTATTTCAATTTAAAATCAATGAATTTAGCCAGATGTTCTGCCTTACAACCACCCACAACTATAATAAGAGACTTATGCTCCTTTGGTATCCCAAAGATACCAGTAATCACTGGCTTATTAACCTTCAAAAAATGATATACAAACGTCATCATCCCTACCATTTAACACTAAATTGTACAACCATACATTAGTTTTTAAATAAGCAATATTAATCTCATTTTTTGTTGCAAAAATAAAAAAATGTCCATTATTTAACAGCCCAACATCTTTTGTAAATATAAAAGTTTGTCTATTAGCACAACACTTCCCAACTTATTAGGTTTCATCACCCCAATTGATTTCTTTTTACTGAATTTAAACACCAAATTTCTCTCAATGGGAGGTCAAGTTGTAATATTTATTACACCTCTGGGGTGATAATGACCTTAAATCTCACTCACACATTTTCTGAAAAATATTACAGGTGGAATAAGCAGAGGATTAAATAAACATGACCTATGCAACGAACAACAAGCAAAAGAAATGTCATTTATGTCCTTAAACGACAAAGCCAAATTTAGTTTTCTAACAAATAGCTTCAATTCCTACAGATATCTCACAAGGTTGAAACTAGAAGAAGGGGATAAATGTAAAACCTTTAGTAAACAACCCCCCATCTTTTTTATACTATACTCCTTTGTTTACTTACCTCTTTTCCACTTGGCTTACACAGCCAGCAACATAACAAAGACATCCATACACTGCAAATATTTGAAAATGCTGAATTCAACATGCCTAATGTAAAAAATCTCAAGCAGACAACCAGTGAAATCCTAAGAAATAGGAAGGTCTGCCAGGGTATTTACAGGTGCAGCAAACATAATTCTATCCACATCTTCTTCAAATAAGGTCCAACTATGCAAGAAGAAGGAGACTGCAGAAAGGATTGCATAAGTGATTCAAGTGCAAGCAGAAAGTGGACATTATTCATTGCTATGCCTTTCTAGAGAAAAGGAATCTTAAAAAAAAAGGACAGTGTCAAAAAGTCATGCCCACAACCTCCAGTGCAACAGCTGAACAGCCTTAACATACTTCACAAGAATTGCCATGACCTTCATAATGTCCCAGAGATGGTCAGAAAGCACCAAATTGAAGGCCTTCTCATAATCTATAAAAACTGCAAGTAGTGAGTCAGATGAGAAGTGCTGCCCTTATAAAGGGGTCAGGGGGTGACTTACCTTTCACAAAACCTGTCTGGGAATCATAAACTAAGAAATAAAAGCATGGTTGTGACCTCAAAATCAACATTTGGTCATAAAGCTTAGCTTTTATATTCATAAGATCAATAAGATCAATTGATAGTTTACAACTTTGACCAGGTCTTTCCCAGATTTAGGTGCAAGGACCACTCCTGGTTTCTATTAAAAGCTGCATGAAGGTATGCCACCAAACTGAAAGCTAGCACTTTATATATATATATATATATATATATATATATATATATATAAAACCAAACACACCAAACATGGTGCACGGTAATAAAAGATGCCTGATATTTCAGCAATAAACGTTACTCAAAGAAAACCAGCATACTTAGTAATCATCCATGAAGAACACAAGGAGTCCAGGAATAGATGCATAGCCCAACTTTAATGGCTGACAGGCCAAGTCACCTCACCAGCAAACCAGGTTTCATCTTTGCGTCATCAGTGCATGTACTGGAACGTGCCCTTACAGGTTTCCCACCATGTTAAGTTGCACATGGTCTCTAAAGGATTATGCTACAAAGATCATCTAGCTCCACTCCTAATGTATTGCACTGATTTGCTATCCTCTAAGATCCAAGGGTGAATTCATCATAGCTTACCTGCACTGGAGGGGATGGCTAAAAAAAGTATAAGATCATAGCTTGATGATCAGATATAGGACTAGTGGTAACTGACAGTCTCATGGTTAATGGCAAAAACATGAAAGATGGCAATCTAACTTATTACATGATTGCCCACTGTTAAAATCTGTATTTGTTCCTACCAAAATATGACCTAGTGCCAAAATCTGTTGTGTGCACCAATGCAAACATCTGCTGACTGTCCAGTTTCATCAGTGAGCTGTCCAAACTGAGCATCATTGCTCAATAGTACTTGTCATTCCATATGGTCATTTTCACCCAACTCTCTTTTCTCCTTTGTATCCAGACAAACTGCAATAAACATCATGTGACCCATTTTCCATTTCTCCCTTCCATTAATTTGTGCTCGAGAGACATAGGGTCTGGAAGTACTGTCTTTTTGCATAATGAAATTTAGGGTAGGAAATGTCAACAGTTTATCCTGGAGAGGAAAGGGCCTTTTGTGGACTATCAAAAGCATGATTCTCCACCCTGCCCTGCTGTGATTAGAGTGTCCGGATAGTTGAAGAAAGTGCATATTCCACATTTATTACACAGGGAGTTGATATGAACAAAATTTTGCCTACTGATCATGACTGTTTTTGAGCAATCTTGATATAGGTGGAGTTTGGAACTAGCCAAAGTAAGTCCCTTCATTTCTTTTGCCCTTGAATAATTACTTACCCTTGAAGGTGGCTGGAATGGAGCAGACATTTCGGAAAATAATTGACTCTTTTAATGTCACACTACAGTCCAGACCCGAAGCCTTAGGTAAAGAGTCTAAGTATTGCACAAGGCTTTCCTTCCCTGCTTTCTCTTTCAAGCCTACCAAATACAAATTGTTTTATCTCAGGAGAGTTTCAAAAATTTCTGTATTCTGCACAAAGTAAATTTTCATGTTGTGATAATGCCAATTCTTCTTTCTGAATCCTTTTTTGGGTCACAAGACACCATGGACTTCAAAAAACTCATTTTAGCATAGGACATCTGTATTTCTGTTATAGTAATAGTCATCATTTGTTTTTGTTTGAACATATCACCAGGAATCTGTTAACCAGATTGGTATCCAGCTAATTATTCAAACATCCACAGCCCCCTGGGTCTTCCTGAACAACTTCAAAAGAACATAGCAGAGAAGAAAAAGCATGAGTTATATTAAATAGTGTCAACATTTAAACTACTTAGTTTGAAAAATGAAAATAATCAGTGTAATCAAAAACAAAACACAATGCCAGGAAGAAAACAGGACAATGAATTAATTTAATGATTAACTTGAATGCACAGGACTGGGACTGCAGCATCATGCTGCCATGATGTTGACAGTCAGCTACACTCCCCACAAATGTGTTTATTGTTATTTTTTCTTTCACCCAATGTTCATATAGGCCCACATAACATAAAAATACTATAGTCCACATTTGATTTATTAAAGGAAATACTAGTAATATTTCTGATTTTTTTCACAATCTGTCAGGACAGACTTTTCAATAATTCAGAAGTTGTGCATCACAGAATGATGATGGATGGCACACACGTACCAAATCCTATTTTTGTCTTGCATAGCATTCCTGTAATATTAGCCTTGATAGTAGAATATCATCAATAACAATTTGTGCCTGGAACAGACATGTATATCTGTGGACATCTTCATGTCACCTGCCATGTTTTGCAGTCATTTACTACTCACATACATTGCTTCTGATGGCCCCTCCCAACATGACAGTATCTTATACCATATTTACACTAATAGAAATATTGTAATATTTCATATTGATATAGCCTTTTTGCAACTACCCTTAATTGACTGTGTGCATGTGCCAGAATTCATACTTTGATGTCAAAATGCTAAGGGTTTCCAAGAATGACCTGATGGAAAGACAATTAGCTGTGGAATATTTATTTTTTTAATGTATTAATTTCTCCTTTGCTGATCAGGTTAGTCCCAAAAGGCTAGAGGCCTCTTTTCAGGGAAATCTGGAAGTAGTGTTTATATTACTACAGGAAGTTTAGGCAGGGCATCATGGAACTTCTCCTACTCATTGCTGTTGTGAATGAGAACAATTTTGGAGGAACCCTTCCTGTTTCTGTTCCAGGTGGAGATGCAGACCAGAGAAACAGGGAGGCAGATGGAGAGAGAAGGAGATGATGGAGAACTGAAAGAAATGAAGGTGAAAGCAATTATTGCGGCTGGAGAATGTGTACAGGTTTCTGAGGAAATGTTCCAAACAAACCTGTTTGATGGATATTAGTTAGTAAATAATGTATGTATAATTTCAACCCTCCAGTTAGGAGGTTTGTGGCAAATGGTGGTTCACAGTGAGCTAGAAAATGAAGGAGATGTTTCTTGGGATGACATTATGCAGAAAATGCAAAAGGATGATTCAAAAACAATCCTAAAGAATAGTGATGTGATGGAAAGGAAAACGTATGCAGAGAAACTAAAAGAAAGCAAAAGTGGAGTAGCAGAAAGAAGGCAGAAGAAAATGAAAAGCAAAAGTACATGCTAAGGATTCAAAGTAAAGATGACAAAGAAATGGACAGGCATGAAGTATATGACAATTTAATTGCTTCTTTGGGTGTAAAAGCATATGATTAAGAGCATTTATTCTTACCAATAAAGAGACATTTTGTGACATTATATCTGAAACTGTTTTTTCAATGGAAATGTTTCTTGGAGAATGTGACAAAAAGAAAGACTAACCCATGAATTCTTTATGTGATGAAACCATTTAAAAGGGAAACAAACAGAAGATCCATGTACAGTTTTGAACAGAGGTGAAAAGAGAGACTTTGAAAGGACATTTGAAAGCTTTATGTTAAGTAGTACTCGACATTGCAAACGTTTAATGACAAGAGAAAAAATATACATATACCAAGCACGATAAATATGGAAGGGAATATGGGTTTTGTAAAATACTGGGGCCAACCCAAAATATGTTTTTATGGAAATTAAGGACTTTTGATAAATAACTGTGACAAAAGAAAATGTTATATTTGTGGGGAAATGGGACATGATGCAAAAACTGTGAATTGAAATGTTATAACAAAATTAGGCATTTATGGATGGATTGCAGAAATGAATATAACCATAAGGAAAAAGAGAAGAAAATGAACAAAGTGAAGACATTTTACAAGTAGTAGAAACAGAAGAAAAATTAGATGAGAAAAACAGAGAGGAACGTTCTGAAATAAGTGATAAAGAAGACAAACTGGGGGTAGTAAAAGGAAAAAGGAATTATGTTGGTAAAAGACAGAAAAAGAAAACTTAAAGGGATAAGTAGAAAAGAAAAAAGGAAATGGCTGAAAAAATGTATGCAGCTAAAGATGGGTAGGTTCATATAATGTTCAACATGTTTGACGCACAAATGCAAGATACACTGTGGGATTCGCACCTTTGGGAAGCAAGTTGGTTAGTCCTACAATGGACTGTTGAGAAAGCTAGTAATTAGCTATGAATTTATGACATTATGAATCTAAGCAAAAGGGAAAATGAAAATTTTCAAGTGCTATCTGTAAATGTGAATACTATTAAATTATAGTAAGAAGATTAGGAATTTTGCAGTGGGGTAATACATGTGATGTAGATGTAATTATAGTAGAAGACACAAGATTTTTAACATATGAAGAAATATTATGCAGAAACTATGAGGAAAAATAATTTGGAATTTTGGAAATGAGAAATGTTCTGGAATCACTGTATTCTGTAGAAATACAGTAAAGATATTAGATGCAACATTAGCAAAAATGGGAAGATTAACCATTGTAGATTTAAAATGGAAAGAACAATTATATAAGACTATAATATTATATGCTTATAGTAACTGTAAAGAACGGGAAAGCTTATTTTCTCAGATCAGCCCTTTAGACTATGTTGTGATCATGATGGATATTATATTGACAGGAGACTGTGATTTAAGAAATATGCATAAAAAGAAAGGAAATGATATCAGAAAAATATCAAAAGTTATAAGATGTGGTAAGTTAAAACTTTGGGACAAAAATTCATGGACTTACAAAAAGGGTATGTATAGAACTGAAATATATAATTTTATAATATCAGAAGGTTTACTTAAAGGAGAAAGGGAGGTAGTTGAAACAGGATTTCCGACCATCTTGCTATATGGCTAGAGATAAAAGAAAACAAGGAATATATAAAAATAGGCAAAGGAATAAAAAGGATAAATTAGAAAGCATGGAATGTAGAAGGGAAGAGGTTAGTAATACGGTTATGAAAAAATCATATTACTATGAGAACATTTTATAAAATGAAGGAAAAAATATATATATTTTTTTACATTGGCAATATGATGTGAAAAAATAGAGAAAGAAAAATATAAAAGAACATATAATGCATTGGAAAATTTAGAACATAATGACAGAAAGCACTTTGACAAAGAAAAATTATTGTATGAAAGAAATCAAGCAAAAATACAAGCACAGTTATACAAGCAAAAATAGTTTTTACAAGGAAAAAGAGATGATGCACTGAGCTCCTTCAGCAGATTAGAAGTAGAAAGAACTCAGGAAAAGATTATTAATATGTGAAGAAATGTTTAAAGAAAAAAGAAGGTAGTGGAAAAAAACATGGAGAGTAACAAAGGTTAAGAGAAAAAGGGAATAAAGAACTGGAAAAAGGAGATTTCTTTAAATGAGTTAAAGTATTAGGACAAGTAAATACAGATTCAGCTGCAGACCCATATTGAATGAGATGTATAAAAATTTAAGATATTGGCAAAGAAAAATATTTTTTAAAGATTTTGCATGAATGGTTAAATTAAGGTTTTATGCATAAAGAATTATGTTGTAGAATACTTAAAGTCATATGGAAGAAGGAAGATAAAAGAGAATTAAAAAAAACTGAAGACCAGTATTACTGAATAATAGTAAGATCTTTATGAGAATAATACAAAAGAGATTTGAAACTAAAATGGAAAATATTATAGAAGATAGCATATATACTATAAAGAGGAAGGGTTGCCAAGAATTATTAATGAAAGAAAAATTGTGAATGATTTCATGAACAGAAAAGAAGAAGCAAAAATAATGACAGGAGATCTTAATAAGGCATTTGACATAAATGGACATTAAATCTTATGGTTAATAATGAAATTATATAAGTAAGAAAGTTAGGAAATGATGTCAGTGTATAGTACTAATAAAGTAAAAATACTTGTAAATGGCTATTTAAGGCAAGAGGTACATATGAAGAGTGGTGTAATACAGGAATATCCATTGAGTTGTATATTCTTTGCATTAGTTATGAATGTGATAGTATGTGAAATAAATTATGAAATGAAGGAGGTGGTGTATATCCCATCTGAAGGGTTAAAAATTCAATTTCTGTTAATATATGCAGATGTCATTATATTTAATAATTGCAAAAAACAAACATTGGATAAAAGCAGTAATAATTTACAAAAATAAGTGTGTAGAGGTGATAGGGATGGCTTTAAATAAAGAGAAAAATAAAGGTTTAGGTAATGTAGTAAAGATGGGGGTATATATTTTATAATGAATGCAATTTGTGTGTTAGACATACAATTTGGGAATAAAGAGGTAAATAGAATTCAATAAAGCAAACATGTCTTTTCTGTAGAATGTATACATTATAATTCAGGAAAAAAGGCTTATTTGATAAATTCAGTACTGATGGGAAAAGTAGCACACTTAGCATGTGTATTTATGTTGCCAACACCATTTGAAAAGGAATTATTGCAGCTATATTTTCTCATTTATATGAGGTTCAAGATTAAACCCAGTAAAAAGGAGTTTTGTATGTAAATAAAGAAGGAGGAGATTTATGGTTAATTAACCCAGTGGTGTACGCTGCTTCATTAAAGTTGTGCAGAGTGTTAAAGTGGATAAATGAAAGAGATGAGAGATTAATAGCAAAATAGTATAAACGTAAGTATGACAAATTTTGGGGTATGGAAAAAAAAAGAGTGTATACATGAAATAAAATGTTACCAAAAGAAAATGTGTTTGTGGAAAATAAATGTTGATGACATACAAAAATATAGAAAAGTATTGTATAAGAATGTAATGATAAACCATTACTATGTAAATCACCAGAAAATCTAACAGATGAAAAAATAAGCAAATGGTGTAATCAAAGTAGAATGTCAAGATTTTCTTTTTTGTGGAGACTGGTAATAGATAAATTGCCAGTAAAAGGAAATATGCCATATAAAAAGAAAAGTGATAGAATATGTTTAGACTGTAAAGAAGAAACTATAGAACATGTATTTTTTTAAACTGTAAAAGAGTAAAAAGTTATAGGGAAAACTATGTAAAGAAGATTTTTTGAAGATATAAAAGAAGTGGATACAATCAACATCAAGGTTATTAAATATGGGTATAAGAAAAGAAGTAAATAATATGTTAAAAGAGTAGATAAAAAGTTATTTTATGATATATGGGTTACACAGAATGAAAGAATAAATGAAAATGTTTAATAGTAAATGCATTTTAGCAAATATATTAAGTAAAATCAGATGGCGGTTATGGAAAAAGTAGTGGGGGTCTAATAGGGATGACACTTTAGCATGATTGTAAAGGTAATTATGATTATTTGTAAACAGATATATATTTATATATTTGTACATATGTGTAGATATTTGTAAATATGTTAATATTTTATAAATGAGTTATTTTAAATACAAATAAAGGAACGCTACTGTCTGGAGCTGCTAGATGGCACCAGAGGCCTACAACAGCAAGGTAGAGGCCTAAGGAAAGCAACAGCTAGAGTTTGGGGGTGAAGAGTAAGCACTGGAGAAAAATGTGTTTGATATTGAGATTCAGAATGTAAACAAAGATTCCTATGTTGATGTTACAAATGAGCAGTGTTTAGCTGTCGTCATGCAGAAGGAAATGAGAAAGTCTACTGAAGTTGTGCAGATTGTAGAACTGGTGTTGGGGCTTGCAGATCATGTTCTGTTAAATATAAATCAAGCAGGATGATCAAAGTGAGAGGTCTGCTGTTTCATGATTTGAGATGGGAGATTACCATCCTCAGCTTTTCCGAATAAATTCTGTGGAAAAGGAACCAGGAGCTGTGGCATCTAAACTGCAACAGTTAAAACATATGTAGCAGTGACAGGAAGTTAAAGAGGAAAGTAGAAACAAACTGAGAAAGTATCTGGTTTTGTGGCAGCAGACAATGCAGTAACTAAAATATATGCAGCAGTGACAGCAGGCAAAAAAGGAGAGCACCAATAAACCGTAACTAAAATGGTTTTTAAAAAGAAGAGAAGACCGACTGTTAGAATAAGAACAAAAGTGACATTATAGGAAATAGATATTATGTAATGGGCAATTTGGTAACTGTTTTAACGTTCAAGAAATGTGGTCTTTTATACAAACTGGAAAGAGACATTTTTTGACTTAACATTTCAAAGTGATGGGCATATGATGACATTTCTGGAACTGTGTAATAAAAAGGATGACACTTATCCAAGGAACAATTGTTAGTTTTCTGGTAGAAAATGTTAAAAATGTTACTTTGCAGTTGAGAACTCATAAACTGGAAGATTTAACAAAGTACTTGCAGAGTCTGGGTGAAACTCTTGATAGTATTGTAAAAGTTAGAGATGAAAGAAACTTAGGTAATGGAAGATGGAGGTGGGAAGCTGTTCTAAAATGTGAAAAAAAAAAAAAAAAACATGGTGAATTTCTTACCAAGAAATTTTCTTTCTGGATGGTCTTAGAGGGACATTAAAATATGGTGACCAGCCTAAATCATAACTCTTTTGTGAGAACTTCTCATTTAATTCAAGATTGTGACAAGGTACAGGGTAACCAGTGTGGGGAGAAAGGACATACAGCAAGAAAGTGTCTGATTGCAGATGGTGTAAAAAGAAGGGACATTTTTGGATGACTTTCCAACCAAACAGTAAATGATGAAAAACAATGGGAAATCTGGTCCAGGGAATTTGTGTTTACAAAATCCCGAAATTTCTGTGCCTGTATGTTTGGTGTTGTATAGGACTCCCATTTAACACTGAAGTAATTAAAGTCACCCATGAATATGGTATTGGGTTGGATAGTGGGTGTTTCCAGTAAGTTTAAAAATACATGGTATGGGTTTCCTGGGTCACAGAGGAGGACCTACAGCTTGCAAGGAAGTGGTATGGGATTTTGCCTATGGAGATTTGAACATGGAGTAGCGCAAGTGCACTGTTGCACTTGACTAGCCTTGAGGTATATTTATTTTTGATGCAAATAGAAACATCTCCACCTTTATTCCCTGTCTGTGTAGTGGCTGTTCTAAATGTGTGGAAGGCATTATAACCTTGCACTGTTGGTGTGTTCTCCTCGGCTTTAAACCATGTCTCAGAGACTGCACATATGTCAGCATTCCCTAGAGTAAAGAGAGCTTCTAGGAAGTGGAGGTTTTTGTTTAGAATCCTAGTTTTGAGCAGTAATACCTTTAGATTTTCTTGGTTTTGATTTGCTATGTTGGAAGTACTTTCAGTTTGGCATTGCCTAAAAAAGGCACTATGGGGGAAGACAATATGTTGGCTAATATTCAAAATTCTAGAGGGGAGAGGTGCAGACCGTTGACCATCTCCTTTCATGCTGACTAGTATTGCACCCCCTTAGAATGACACCAAAAAACAAGCAAATTATTAAAGTCAATCATCTTTTATTTGTATTGTGGCATCATCTTTGGAGAAGGTAAAATGCTGCTCAGTGCTAGGCTCATACCAGCCTGGACACAAATTCTGAGAGCTCCATGATGTCTCTCTTCATATAGTCTAGGGAGGTACATCATAGATCATTTACACACACATGGACTATGACTGAATCATACTGGTACTTGTGGTCCAATGACCCGAGTGCATGTGTAATATGGTGGATCCTAGCCTGGTGAGAGAGACATCAGTGTGTCTCACAGTGGAGTCTCCGATGACCAGAATGTTGGACTGTGTGGTGGCTTGCCTTATGGGCTTAGAAGTAGAGGCTCCATGAAATGTGGCTGTATGTGTTGATTTGGGTGTTGTTTTGAAAGAGTGCATTCGGGGAAGCTGAGGGTATTTGTTATGTATACTTTCTCTTGGAGCTCTTTGAGGTTTAGAAATGTTACATTTAAGTGCCTCAGCATGTGTGGGTCTACATGTATGCTTTGAATTGTGTGTGATAGGTGCAGTGTGTGTGTACTACTGACAACCTTATTACTTTTATGTGAGGGTTTGCCTCCAATGCCATTTTGTAAATACATCTCTCACAATACCATAGCAGTCTGTTTGAGAATTAACTCATTCTTAGTAAACATGAGACAATTTCTACATTGCCTCAAAATGCCCATATCCACCAAGCTGGTAAAAGAGATAGTGGGAAAGTTCATATCCATGGCAATAGACCCTTTTTTATTGATTAGACAGTTAGAGTGAGAATATAAAGCAATGTTAGAATTATCTGGTTTGCAACTCTGTGGGCAGTGCTTGCTACTGAAATCTAGTTGTACAGGAAGGACTGACACAAATAGCTGGTGTCAAAGCCATGGACTAAAACTGATTGCCAAGAAATGCATAGTAGTATCCTTTGTAAAGTCATCCACCCCTGGTAACAATCATACTGACAATTCACCCCTTAGAGATGACACAGTAGTCAGGGACTTAGGGACACACATAGACAACAATCCAGCCTTTTTACTATCATATGTCTAGAGTAGTGAGGAAATCATTTGGCTCCCTATCAGACGATCGAAATGATGTTTCTGCGAATACGAAATGATTGACATGTATTGCACGAACTACGTAAATGCTGAACATCCCAAACAGCAAAATCCGAAATGTTGAAGTGTTTTGGTTGGCCCGTCTGCAGTATAGCTCCATAAGGTAAGTGTGCGATAGGTATGGACCTTAGGGTAGGGTGTGGGTTAGTGTATAAATAGGTAATGTATGTAAGATTTAGTGTAGTGTTAGAAGTAGGGTTTTGTTAAATGTATTTATGTGTATTATTTATTTTGTTAGGGTATATGTCTGTTGGGATGTGTGTGGTAGTTACAGACCTTAGGGTTAGGAAGGGGTTAAGGATAGCAAATAGATAGTTGTGTATGTGGTGTTTAGTGTAGGGTTAGAATTTGGGTTGTGGTGCTTTACTTTAGGGTTAAGAGTAGGGTTTAGTCAGTGCATGTATGTGGTTTATTTATTTTGTTTGGGTAGGTAGTATGTAGCGGGTGGTGGGGTTGGCCGACTATGACCGTCTGATGGTTTAAATTTCGCGGTTTAGTGCATTTGGTCTATTCGCAGTTTGATTAATATGTGTCGCTCTTTAGGTATTTGCTGAAATGGATTTTCGCGGAACTGATATAGACCCTATCATTCTATGCTGCACAATTTATAAATGAAGGTATGGTATCTAGATCTAAGGAAGTCATTGTTCCACTGTATTTCACATTCATCAGACCTGTCATTAAGTACAGTGCCCCCTTTGGTATGTACTTAACCAGGCATTCTCAAAAACTGGAGTATCCATATAGGTTCCTCACTTAAAGAATATAGGGTATAAGTAACATGTCCTATGCAGACCATCTCAAGGCCCTATCCCTGTATTCTGTCTCCTACAGGGTGTTGAGGGGAGATCTATGCCTAGCATACAAGACATTGTCAGACCCCCCACTCAGATGGGCCTCCTGCATATCCACACAAAAAACACCAGAATTACCCATTCTCAAGACTTAAACATTAACTGTGATATAAATAGGACCTGCTGTAGAGAGGTATGTATTCCAGAGACTACCTCATCTCTAAAACAGACTCCCCATCAGTGTGAAGCAGAGTTCCTACCTATCCCAATTCAAGTCTAATTTGGACAACTGCATGGGGAACAGGAAATCCATCCCTGGTTTGGCACCTAAGTCTCTAACGGACACAGGCAGCCTGTAAATGTTTCATCTCCCAGGCCCCTGCTTGTAAATGTTTCATCTCCCAAGCCCCTGCTTACACTTATCAGGGGTACCAGAACTTGTCAAATATTTGAGATTTATTGCTAGGCTTAAAAAGGTCCTTGTGGTCATTAGCCTAGTAAACACTTATGAACCAGGCTACTTTTTGACATATTGTGAGTTTTTAGATAGTGGGAGCATAGTGATTTGAGTGTACACATGACAACTTATTTGGATAGTGATATACTTAAAGTCATAATACTGAATAAAACATTGTGGAATGTTAAAATGTTGAAACTTTACAATGCTGAACTTAAAATACCTACTAATAGCATAAATGCACTATGTAAGTATACTGCACCAGTACACAGCTAGTTGACAAACAATATTACTCTCCTCTTACTGAAACTCTGAAATGCGTACTAACATAGGTCCTTGTGGGGGTTTACAGGTGCAGTTCTTCATATAAACACATATATATATATATATATATATATATATATATATATATATATGTGTGTGTGTGTGTGTGTGTGTGTGTGTGAGTATATATATGTGTATATATATATATATATATATATATATATATATATATATATATATATATATATGGAAAATAGGTATTTTGCAAAATTTTAACAATGCAGTATTTTAACATTTCAACACTGTACAGTCAGCATTATGATTTTCAGTATACTGTTTTTGAGTAAGTTGAGATGGACCCTATTTATGTAGATTGCTTTATAGTGTTGTGAAGTGGTATGAAAAAAGTTATCCTGTAGCAATTGTAATGCATTGTTAAAACATATACACCAGACATATGATACAGCTTAAAGGACCCCAACATTTCCTCAACAAGAAATCAAAGACCTGAATTCCATTTCCTACACAAAGCAATTTAGAGACTCTCTCTTTTTTGCCTCATACAAACTCCTAATGGATCAGGTCTAACTAGCCTGCAAGGTCTCAAATGCCCCAATCCTGAGTGACCTTCATATTCACAAAACCAGCATTAATGTCAAGACCAATTCATACTGGCATGATAGATACCTCACTGAAAGAATTCTTGTCTTCTGTAATAGACTACATCTTCATAGTAAAGAAAGTAGTTGCTCTGGTCCCCTTCAATAAACACATCACAGCAAATGACATTTGACAACCTTTATTAAACTTCCATAAACATGACTGTTAACCACCAATATTTATTAACTTCAACCAAACTTGGTATAGGTGAAAATAACATCTATGTAACATTCACATAGGACAGAGTGACCCCACTCATCCTGATCAGTAAGCAGCATCCATACTTCCCCTCCCTTATTTATGAAGCAGTGCACCACCACTCACTTCAGTTATCATTTATTGAGTTACACCTCCAACCAAATAAGCAGCTTACCTACGCTCGCTTATTTAGTTAACAAGCAGCATAACCACTCACTTTCCTTCCCAACTTATTGAAATGAACAACCAACACCAGAGGAGGAACAGAAGAGGGTAAGCCTGCCCCTTTTCTCCACCCTATCCAAACTGAAAATAACCGCAATCCACACTAATAAAAAGGGGAAGGAGGGAGGGTAGCAAGTTCACACCAAAAATGTGACTCCTACCCCAGTTACACTTGGCTAAAACCCTTTAAGCCCCTCCCTACCCTTACCTCATTTTCTCCCAAACATCCTTCCTTCTCGTTTAACCTTATCCTCCCTATATCCTTTTAATTCCTGCTAATCTATTTATCTAGCCCCACTTAAAGATGTCCCAGGACAAATTGGTCTGTTTCAAACCTCATTTCTCTCACTCTCTTCAAACATAACCTGGATAGAATGGTAACCACAAAAGCAACCACAGTCTCACTCCTTGAGACCTCATAGAAAGGAATAAAAAGTAGTGGAAACTGCAGTGCCTAGTCTATAAATACTCTACCTGATCAATTGTCTGTTAACAACCTGTGAACATAGCAACAGATCTAAATCAGATAGGACACTAAAATATAAAGAACTGAGAGCCAGCACTAAAGATTGACAAATATTAAGAAAGAAATGCATGTCAAATGAAAATATGCTGATAACATGGCATTTAAGGTAATGCATGGAAGGATGGTCACAGAGACAAATAGTTTGAGAAATGAAATTTGTAGATCTGAAGGGAACTTGGTTAAGTGTTGTGGAGATAACAGAAAACTTTTTCTGCAGGTATTTTCACAAGGGCAGAAGAGATCATTTGGAGCTTTAGAAAATAATGTCTCCAGAATACTGACTGTTAAAGTTAAGACAGCCTGACAGCCATATATGAGAAATACTTTGCATCTATTTTTGCTCTTCAGCAAAACTATCAATACTTCAGGCACACAGTAACTATCATTGAAGCAAACTCAAGCCTGCTAATGCATGTGTCTAAGGCAGGAAAGACACTGGTCTTGAGTGATATTTTGCCATCTCTTAGAACGATGCCACGATCTGAAGACAAGATCATTGGCTTTAATAATTGGCGATATAGATAGTATGACTTTATTAGGATCCAGTATGTATCAGTATGAGATGACATGGCACCTCTCTTGCCAGGGCTTTTTTATTATGCTAAAGCCTCTGTTACCCCCATACTGTGCCTTTATAGGCAGAGTACATCTGCTGGACATTACAACCTAGTAAATTCTAATTTAGAACACATTAATGTGGCCATACTCAGTGCCAGGAGTCTTAACCAAAAATGCCAAAACTTGAGTCCTTCCTTCAAATTGAACAAATTCATACATGTATAGTTAGACAAACATGGTTTCAGGGCAATGACAGCACTCCTTCTATTCCTAGGAATAACACCTATCACATCTTCAGACCTACTGGCAATTGTAGGGCAGTATCGGTATTTGTCAAAGATATCATCACCTCATGAAAGATGACTTGGGACACCACATTTGAACTCCTAGAAGTCACCATAAACAAGACTAATTACTAGTTTGTATCTAGCTGAAGAATACCTTATACATCCTCTTCTAAGCAAGATAGTTATCTTAACACATTAGCTGAAATTCTAATTAAACTCAACACCTTTCTAGCTGGGGACTTTGACTATCCATTAATAAACTGGCTGACCTACTTTTCCATTGAAAAAACAGTTTCAAATATAATGTCACAAAATGTCTCTTTATTGGTAATAATAGCCCAGTGCTTCTTTGATGTTATAAATGCTAAATCTGCTTCATAAATAGTTAAATATTCTACTAGTGGAATAAATATCCTTGATCTATTCCTCATAAATATAGACACTTCTTGCACATCTCCTTATCATTATGTTTTGTTACTTCTGATTATAATTTATTGACCTTTCCCTTTAAAACTGGTGGTACTTCCCCGGTAAATAGCTCTGTGTTTAAAGATGTATCTAAAGCAAACCTTCTTCAGTTATTTGATGACCTAAATATATTCTGCTGTAATCCTCCTCTGAAGGATCATATTGCTCACTTAACCTACCCATATAGATATTTCAAATGCATATGGATTGGATTTGATCACATACCTGTATGCTTCTACTTGAATTTGTGCATCTAACATGAGTGAAGTAATGCACAAAAAACCAAAGACAAGCAAAGAATAATCCACGACCTTGAAGAAAGGAACCAGAACTCTGTTAAAGTCCACAAGGCTGTATTTTTATTTCTGAAGTGTTCCAAAAGTCACAGATAAAATCACACTGAAGTATTCCAAAATCACAGATAAAATCACACAAGCTTTTACGCTCAGCAGTCCTGAGCTTTATCAAGTGAAAACAAAATGCAGTATGCAGTAACCTCCATTAAATAGCCTAGCAATTATACAATTAATTAATTAGTAAGTCTAGTACTAAGGTGTGGTGCTTTGGGTTGGATGTTAAAAAGTTGGTCATTATACCAACTCAAAATGAAATGTTTGCAACAACATCTGCACTTAAATAAAATGACTAATCATAAAAACATTTTAAAATACCAGTTTCCTAGGTTTCAGAACATAAAAGTCTGAAGTCTGGTTGGGGTTGTAGATTGTTAAGGAATATGCTTAAAGATCTGTTTGGATTGTCAGTGAATTGTTAAAACTTTTTTCTTTTATTATTACTTTGCACTGATAAAGACATGCAATAAAAATGCGTGAGATATTTTTGATGCCCATCCATATACCATTTCATATAGAATTTGATTTATTAGTCAGAATCCTAAAACCGTGGATGTTCAGTAATTTAATATGCTGTGTGGGGATGCTGTAGTATGAAGAGTTATAACCTAGCCCTCCTAAGCTTGAGGACCGGTTTAATGCTGATCATCCCATTCAGACCTGGTGGCTTCCCTGCATTCAGTCTCAACTGCCATAATAGTTCACGGTAGCCCAAGGTGGATTCCCAGTCACCACCTCTTGCATCTGGCTCAACCTGTTCCAGAACTAGAAACTGAATTTTGGGATCTGGGCAGGAGAGTGAGATTTATAGAAGGCATTGGTTTCCTTCTTCCTGGTCATGTCATAAAGATGCTCAGAGAAATCGTTTTAATTCCCTCTCAGTTTTGCCCACATAGAAACTTTGACAGTTGGTGCACATCCCCAAGTATACGACCCTCTAGAGGCACAGGTGTAAAATCCAGTGGGGTGTATCTTGTAGTTCCTAGACGGGAGGTATGGTGCTGTTTCTTTAGATATGGCATGACATTGGGCACAGGCACCACATCTGAAAGTTCCCAGCCTTGGTTGTTTTACCTTCATCTTTTTCTTTGATTTCTTTCAAATAATTCCTTTAGATTGGCCCCTCTTTTACGAACAAAACTGGGTTTAGGTGGTATATAGTCTTTTAGTTCTTCAAAGAGGGTTAAAACCGCCAGTGATGTAAGATTGTTTCTTCCAATTCATAGGAATTTGATGAGTATGTGTGTGCAAAACTGTTAGTGTGAACAGTATCCTTGTTTTGTGTATTGTTGGTCACTGGTACAAACCCCAGTATTGGTTTGTAGACAGATTTTACCTCTGCTGCTAGAGTTAGAAATAGTTCCAGAGGGTAACCTCTCTCCAAAAAAGCTTTTTCAAAATTCCACCTCAGAATCAAAATCTTTCTCCACTGCATATTCTACTTGCTCTGATGAGCTGCCCTTAATGATCCCCTTGATATGGTGGGTGGGCACTTTGAAGTGTAGCAAGGAGTTGGAAAATGTTGCCTTTGTAGTTTGGAATGGAAAGTTTTCTGATTGTAGTCCTTGTAAAGAGTAATGTCCAGATAATGAAGTTCGTGCTGATCCACTGTGTGTGTGAATTGTAGGAAATTCGTTGTTGAATTGATGTGTATAAGGAATTCAGATAGGTTCCCTTCAGAGCCAGACCATAAAATACAGATGTCATCCAAATAGCATCTGTAGAACAGAATGTGATCTTTCCATGGGGGTATTAGAATGTATGCTCCCACATGTGCAATATTACATTTAAGATGCCCCCATGGCAAGTATAATTCACCATTAAAAAGATGAAGTTGTTGGACAAAACCATCTCCATCATTTCGGTGAGCAAGTTGGACATTTTGTTACTAAGGGTTGTCTTCTGGCCTAGAAATTGGGCAAACCATTCCAAACCTATTTGATGAGGGATGCTGGAAAACAGATCTTTGATGTCCACTGTGACCATTAAGGTGTCTGGGGAGTAGCAAGAGGTGGGAATGTCCCGGAGGAAGTGCCAAGAATCCTTGCAAACGTGGGACAATAAAGATGTGTATTCTTTAGTCATGTAATCAATAAATTTTCCCAGGGGCTCAGTCACTCCACCTGCTCCTGATTGTAGTGGATTTATTCCTTTATGGGTTTTAGGTATCCCAAAGATGACTGGTATTCTGGGCTTTTCCACATGTAAGTAGTTATAGACCTTTTCATTGATGGCCTGTTGTAATAGAAGGTCAGTAAGATAGTACTTAATCTCAGCAAAGGCTATATTGATCTCTCATTCTGCAACATAATGTGCTTGTGGGCTTGTCCTCTGAGAACATAAGGACAATTCCCCTCCTTTATCAGGTTTCATGACCCTGATTTTTCTTCATGCAAGTGTTCAATAAAATTCATTTCTTGTTCAGAAAAATTTGGATGAAGTAGAATTTCTTGATTATTATATACTTTCCTGAAGTCATTCTCCACTAACTTTTCAAAGAAGAGAATTATTGGGTGTAGTGGGGGTTAAAGAGACTTTTGTGCCTGCTGCATTAAGTGTTTGCCCTTTAAAAATCAAATTTAAATTTAAAGCTCTGGTAAACATTTTAAATCTATCAGAGCTTGTGTTAAATTCATGGGTTTAGTTGGGACAAAATGTAACCCTCGGGTGAAAATATCAAAAGCATTTGTAGGAAGGTTCATGTCCGTGTAATTGTATATGGCAAAGTTGTTTCTCCTTAAAATAGTGCAGTTACCCTCAATATTAGTAGGGTTTTGGTTGTGTAAACCCAGATTTGGGGCTTGGTCAGTTGTAGGGTCATCCAGGGATGTTAGGGTAGTGGGTGTGTGGTGGTTTGTTAGTGAACAAAATTCCAAGACCTCGGTGCCTGTCTTTGTCTCTGTCCCCAAAAATCCTGGTTGTTAGTACCCCTTCTGTTCTTCTCTGCTAGCCTTTCACTTCTTCTAAGGGGTTCCTCTTGTCTGTCATATGTGTCACTAGCCCTATCTGTGTTTGTGGTGTTGTTTTTGGAAGAAGTTTTATTGTAACCATTGGGGCTAGGGTAGGCAAGGCCATCCCTGTATTCGATGAGATCACATTCTAATTTTCTTAGTTTTCTGTTAAGAATCTTATCACAAAAAACATCAACATTATCAAAAACCTTGTCATTGTTTGATTTAAAAGCACTAAAATTAGTACTAGATGTTAACTCATTGTTTAAAGTGTCTAGCTCAGTCATTAATGCTTGTGCTTTCAGTTCATATTCCCCTACCATTAAATGCAACATCTCCAATCCAGCTTTATCAAAATCTCACACAAGTTAAAATAATAATCAGTACCATACTGAACATTGTTTGGAAATTTAAAAGCGCTCAGACATTCATTCAAATAGTCTATCTCCTTAAGGTTATAATTTGTATGAACAAGTCCATGCGCTGATCAAAGTTAGAAAAATTGTTAGTGTTGTTACTACCTTTAGAAAAGGTGAAGCGTTGTCCAGCCCATTTTGTAAAGTTTACATCCTTGTTTCTATGTTTCAGAGCAGGATTACTAGTTCCATTGGTCCCTGGTTGTTGTTTCAGGAGCTCTGGTAGCTTCATGGCGTAAAGTTGTTTCTTTTGGATCCGCCCAGACTGTCCGTGGAGGATATAGTGGAGCTTGTACCCTCTTGTAATCCAAAGTTGTTTTGTAGTGCTTGCTGCTGGTTGCAAGCTAGCCCTGGTGGGTTTCAGCAAGTTAGTGAGCTCCTTGAGTGCAACCAGTACTTGGTTGAACTGAAGATCATTTGTAGTGTTTTTCAGCATTTCAGGAGTTTCTCCTGGGTTAAAGGTTTCTTCTCCATTGGCCATGGCAGACAAGATCAAGTGAAGTAATGCACAAAAAACCAAAGACAAGCAAAGAATAATCCACGACCTTGAAGAAAGGAACCAGAACTCTGTTAAAGTCCACAAGGCTGTATTTTTATTTTTGAAGTGTTCCAAAAGTCACAGATAAAATCACACTGAAGTATTCCAAAAATCACAGATAAAATCACCAGGCAGTCCTGAGCTTTATCAAGTGAAAACAAAATGCAGTATGCAGTAACCTCCATTAAATAGCCTAGCAATTATACAATTAATTAATTAGTAAGTCTAGTACTAAGGTGTGGTGCTTTGGAGTTGGATGTTAAAAAAGTAGGTCATTATACCAACTCAAAAAATGAAATGTTTGCAACAACATCTGCACTTAAATAAAAATGACTAATCATAAAAACATTTTAAAATACCAGTTTCCTAGGTTTCAGAACATAAAAGTCTGAAGTCTGGTTGGGGTTGTAGATTGTTAAGGAATATGCTTAAAGATGTGTTTGGATTGTCAGTGAATTGTTAAAAACTTTTTCTTTTTATTATTACTTTGCACTGATAAAGACATGCAATAAAATGTCGTGAGATATTTTTGATGCCCATCCATATACCATTTCATATAGAATTTGATTTATTAGTCAGAATCCTAAAACCGTGGATGTTCAGTAATTTAATATGCTGTGTGGGGATGCTGTAGTATGAAGGGGTCAAGTATGAGAGTTATAACCTAGCCCTCCTAAGCTTGAGGACCGGTTTAATGCTGATCATCCCATTCAGACCTGGTGGCTTCCCTGCATTCAGTCTCAACTGCCATAATAGTTCACGGTAGCCCAAGGTAGATTCCCAGTCACCACCTCTTGCATCTGGCTCAACCTGTTCCAGAACTAGAAACTGAATTTTGGGATCTGGGCAGGAGAGTGAGTGTTTATAGAAGGCATTGGTTTCCTTCTTCCTGGTCATGTCATAAAGATGCTCTTCCTTAATTCCCTCTCAGTTTTGCCCACATAGAAACTTTGACAGTTGGTGCACATCCCCAAGTACCTCTAGAGGCACAGGTGTAAAATCCAGTGGGGTGTATCTTGTAGTTCCTAGACGGGAGGTATGGTGCTGTTTCTCTAGATATGGCATGACATTGGGCACAGGCACCACATCTGAAAGTTCCCAGCCTTGGTTGTTTTACCTTCATCTTTTTTCTTTGATTTCTTTCAAATAATTGCTTTAGATTGGCCCCTCTTTTACGAACAAAACTGGGTTTAGGTGGTATATAGTCTTTTAGTTCTTCAAAGAGGGTTAAAACCGGCCAGTGATGTAAGATTGTTTCTTCCAATTCATAGGAATTTGATGAGTATGTGTGTGCAAAACTGTTAGTGTGAACAGTATCCTTGTTTTGTGTATTGTTGGTCACTGGTACAAACCCCCCCCAGTATTGGTTTGTAGAGGGAATGTCGTGCAAATTTTACCTCTGCTGCTAGAGTTAGAAATAGTTCCAGAGGGTAACCTCTCTCCAAAAAAGCTTTTTCAAAATTCCACCTCAGAATCAAAATCTTTCTCCGTATTCTACTTGCTCTGATGAGCTGCCCCTTAATGATCCCCTCTTTTGATATGGTGGGTGGGCACTGTAGCAAGGAGTTGGAAAATGTTATGTAGTTTGGAATGGAAAGTTTTCTGATTGTAGTCCTTGTAAAGAGTAATGTCCAGATAATGAAGTTCGTTGCTGATCCACTGTGTGTGTGAATTGTAGGAAATTGTTGTTGTTGAATTGTGTATAAGGAATTCAGATAGGTTCCCTTCAGAGCCAGACCATAAAATACAGATGTCATCCAAATAGCGTCTGTAGAACAGAATGTGATCTTTCCATGGGGTATTAGAGCGAATGTATGCTCCCACATGTGCAATATTACATTTAGGATGCACAAGATGTATAATTCACCATTAAAAAGATGAAGTTGTTGGACAAAACCATCTCCATCATTTTGAGCAAGTTGGACATTTTGTTACTAAGGGTTGTCTTCTGGCCTAGAAATTGGGCAAACCATTCCAAACCTATTTGATGAGGGATGCTGGAAAACAGATCTTTGATGTCCACTGTGACCATTAAGGTGTCTGGGGAGTAGCAAGAGGTAGGAATGTCCCGGAGGAAGTGCCAAGAATCCTTGCAAACGTGGGACAATAAAGATGTGTATTCTTTAGTCATGTAATCAATAAATTTTCCCAGGGCTCAGTCACTCCACCTGCTCCTGATACAATCGGCCGGAATTGTAGTGGATTTATTCCTTTATGGGTTTTAGGTATCCCAAAGATGACTGGTATTCTGGGCTTTTCCACATGTAAGTAGTTATAGACCTTTTCATTGATGGCCTGTTGTAATAGAAGGTCAGTAAGATAGTACTTAATCTCAGCAAAGGCTATATTGATCTCGTATTGTTCATCATTCTGCAACATAATGTGCATGTGGGCAGTCCTCTGAGAACATAAGGACAATTCCTCCTTTATCAGATTTCCTGACGCTGATTTTTTCTTCATTCAAGTGTTAAATAAAATTCATTTGTTTTCCAGAAAAATTTGAATTAAGTAAAATTTCTTGATTATTATATACTTTCCTGAAGTCATTCTCCACTAACTTTTCAAAGAGAATTATTGGGTGTAGTGGGGGTTAAAGAGACTTGGGCCTGCTGCATTAAGTGTTTGCCCTTTAAAAATCAAATTTAAATTTAAAGCTCTGGTAAACATTTTTAAATCTATCAGAGCTTGTGTTAAATTCATGGGTTTAGTTGGGACAAAATGTAACCCTCGGGTGAAAATATCAAAAGCATTTGTAGGAAGGTTCATGTCCATGTAATTGTATATGGCAAAGTTGTTTCTCCTTAAAATAGTGCAGTTACCCTCAATATTAGTAGGGTTTTGGTTGTGTAAACCCAGATTTGGGGCTTGGTCAGTTGTAGGGTCATCTGTAGGGTCATCCAGGGATCTAACATGAGTGATTGATGCTGCTATTTTAGTTTTAATGGAAGATGTATCATTTCATTCGTGAAATATATCCTAGAATCTAGGTATTGCTTTGACAAGCTATTTCCAGCGAACTATTTTTGTTTCTCTTTTTAGAAGCACAATCAAGTATTTTCACTTGAATTTGGGTAGCTAATATATGTTCGACTGAAGTGCCTTTATTTGAACTTGGGTATTTAATACATGTTCGACTGAAGTTTTTAATGTTAGTCCTGATAATTATCAAGCTTTATATTTCCTAAAATGCAACTTAGAGTGCAGGGTTTGTACTGACATGATATGCCTAGAGATGTATTTTAGCCATCTATCCATTAATATTGAATGGTTTTATATGCTTGAGTTTGCTTAGCACAGCTATTTTTATTTGGCATAAGTTTAATTGTAGGCTTTTATTTTGTTTTATAAAATCTTTAAAAAATGCTTATTCGATGTTATCTTAAACAATTAATTCTAGCATGAGTGAGTGTTTAAATTTAGAATGAAAGTATGACATTCATGTTCATATTTTTATTTTTTATTATTATATAATTGATTTTAAGTAGTATATGTTGAACTGATCACATCGACTAACTTTATACTTTGTATTTTATATACATTTTTTATATAGTTATTGTTGCTTTAAATGTTTGAATCTGAGTTAAGCACAAGGGAAGTGATGTCACACAGATCTAAAGTATATATATATATATATATGTTAAAAGCTCTGTGATATGTTTGGCCTGAGGAAGCCTATAAGGTGAAAGCGCTTGCCAGTTTCTTTGTCAATAAAGTGTTCGTGTTCATAAGACTACATCGTTGTGGTCTTTTCAAAAGTATATTTTGGAAAGCTGTTTCCACTTGCAATGAGGTGAAGACCAAATTTCAACACATACTAGATTGTGCTGTTTTATTGTGGAACAAGTTTCTGTTTGGTGAGGTGAAGACCGACCTGTTATTTCAAGAAAATTTACTGGCATTTAAACAGCCAGTGTGTTTCGCTGACTATTTTACAGCAAACTGTTTGCAGAAGACGTGAAACTTTAACAACTGTTATCTTAACAGACAGTTATTGTTCAACATAAACTTGTTTTTGGCTATCAGTTTGGATGGTTACCTTCAACTATCTGAGGCGCTTATATCGAATTTGCTTTCCATTAACTGTAAGTAAAGATCTGAAACTGGAATAGTGACAGTTGCTCTGCCAAGGTGTCTTGCCATTTTTTAACTAACAAGTTTTATTGCTATTATTGAGACACTAAATATAGAAGCTATTTTTTTACCTGATATATATATATATATATATACACCTACCTTATGAAAAGTATGAGTGAATATACTAGAAGTTTCCATGGGTTTGTGACGGTATCCACAGAAGTACTGAGTGCATGCATTCAGAAAAACAGAATAGCAATCATGAAGTGGCACAGTGCATATACATCACTGTCCCCAAAAATATGCATTGTGCTCAGTGAGGTAACAAGCACACTCTACAACCGGTGTGTGGAATTAGTAGGGTCATTACCAATTAATAATTCAGTAATGCATATGATGCATACAAAGCAATTCCATTGTGGGACAGGAGAATGTTAGCTTCTATTAATGCATACTCAACATGTTTTTCAGTCAGAAGGAATGTAGCCTGACTGGAATGGAAATGAAATGCGTTCTTTACCATCGGACTCTACTTTTCCATACAAGAGTCACTTTCAGAAATGTGTACATCTGCACCGAGTATTTTCAGTTCCGTCAGAAGAAAACATGAATGGTGTCCCCTGAAGTCCCAAGTCTCTTGCTTGATTCCTTACACAGTGTGCCCAGTGAGATAAGGTCATTGCACACCGCCTGTGTTTAGTATGTAGCAATTACTAGCAAACTGTGAAATGTCTTGAAGACTTCAAACTTTTAAAAGAAACAACATTTAGGAACATGTGGCAGTGTCCCATGCTTATCAGTGCAATGATAGCAGCCGTCAGTTCTTTACAGTTTTGATGGACTGTTTGTTAATAAATAACTTGGTATATTTTCTTTCTTATTGTCAGTTTCTTGTCCTTTCATTATCTAGCCATGTCAGATTAGTTATTCCATTATCAATACATGGCTACTGTCAAAGAATTATAGACATGTTGCACTAAATTTCTTAATTTCAGAATTAAAACCATTCATTAATTTTCATGCTGTTAATTAATTTATTGTGCCCTTTCTTATAACAATGCTATGGCTCGAGTCTTATATCATGGGGTGACATTAACTCTGAACACATTCTTAAAAAAATAAGAAATATTTAATCAGAATAATGTAATATACTTACTGCAATTTCTTTTAATTTATTTAACTCCATGTTAGATGACAGTAATCCATAAAACTCAGAAGCTGGCTTTCTTTGGTGGCATTTGTGATCTATTTTATGTGATTTATCTCACACATCTGTGTATGTAAATATCCACTGAAACATTGATGCCTACTGACTTTTAAAGTTCATTAACAGCTCATTACTTTAAGCTATAACCCCATTCCATGGCATAATTAGGAACTGCATACTCCTCAGAAGATTATATTTCTTCCCAAGCTTTTCAAAACTTACATAAGATTTACATCTGCCATTAAGTACAGCTAACCAAAATGATTCATCATGACATGTCAGATTTTCACAAAGATGACACAGTTGTTTAAATGACTTCTAGGAAATTTTCAGCATAAACCATGTTTTGACAAAAGACAAGAGTTGGACAAAGACTGCTGTATAAATACAAGGCAGTTGTGCTGAAGAAATAAGACTGCCACATCAAAAAAATGTGTTGATGAAACCACATTTCAAAATATGCCCTATATGTTCATGCAATTTATTCTGAATTAGAGTTAAATGCAGTATTCATTCATTCATTCATTCACTTTCTCGTCATTTATCTTATTTACTGTAATATGCATGCTGGAATGTGTCCTGGCATTCAAAGGTTGTAACACACAGAATGAATACAGGAAAGCACGCCAGTTCTTTACATGATTATCTCCCATCCCATCCCTGGGAACATGGGTTTAGAGGCACACACACACACAGACACACACACACACAGACACACACACACACACACACACACACACACACACACACACACACACACACACACACACACACAGACACAGACACACACACACACACACACAGACACAGACACACACACACAGACACACACACACAGACACACACAGACACACAGAGACACACAGAGACACACACAGACACACACTCACAGACACACACACAGACACACACACACAGACAGACACACACAGACAGACACACACAGACACACACACACACACACACACACACACACACACACACACACACACACTGCATACCTACTGGCAATTTAGAAGCTCTTTAATTATTTTCAAATATTATTGATACCATATATTAGAAAATATTTCTCTTGTATACAGTCAACATCTGAGATGTTTTCTCTACTATATTTGATTTATAATATATGAAGTAGAAATATATTAAATCAGCTGAAAGGACTCATGTCTATAAAATTAGACATACAAATTTAAATCTACTCATGTGAAAAGAAACTGAAGGTGATATTTATTTCATTCTCCTGTGACAAAGCTTTGGAAGATATCAGATTTCTAGGGAAATTTATCAAGTGAGGAGTTGAGGTTTTTTGAGGGGGGCTAGAATAATGTGTGATGTCTCTTTAAAGTGAGTAGTGAGTATGGCTGAAGGTTCCTTAAAAGGTGATGTGGGCAGGACACTAATAAAGGTGAGATGTTGATAAACAAAAAATACATATACTTCAGGAAGGCAATTTTTATCACAGCCATTAATCAGTTCAATATTTTAACACACATAGCACAACATTGTTAAGTACCAAAACTTGGTCTTTAATAGTTTTCAGACTTAAATGTATTTATATACAAAAAAAAAACTTTTGATTTTTAACAAAAATGTGAAGAATAACAGGAACAGAAATAGAAGAATAGCATTTCTATTTAGTTTTTTTTTTCACAGTCTTCAAAAAACATAAGGTGTTCTACACCACAGTGGTCTAGAACAAAGAAGCAAAGCAATCTCTATATCCAGGAAACTCCACAACTTTCTTCGGCTAGCAGGATAACATAACCTGTATCACTTCCTGACTACAGGGATATCTTTCTACAAGAATGCCATTTAACAACCTTGTCATGCCTTAGACACTCCACATGGCTTCCTTTAATAAGTTAAGGCATAGGCCCTGATTTAGCTTGAAAACTAGTGGTTTACATACAATTAGTTGAAGTAAAATCCCTTGTGCTTTATTTACCCGCTGGGAAAAAAACTTCTCAATTCTGACAAATACCCAAATGCCAGATGAAGTTTCCTATAGGAAATCATTGCTGGTGTGGTTTCTATTTGTGCACTGGCAATTATTCACTTCACTTGAGAGCTTTCTCCTTCCTTCAGCTGTTTAGCTGGTATAAATATTTATATTTAAGTTTAGGGCCTGCATCAGGGTAGATGCAAGGGGGAGGGCCATACAAAAAAATTAAAGTTGATTTTTTGACCTTATGTTTTTGGGCATTGTTTTTCACTGTTTTAGAAGGCCGTGGATGTGACTTTCAGTATTTTATAGTAGAACTAATGTTTAGATATCTTTACTCCCCAGTCTTATAAAAACAGTGATATGTATGAATTTATTAAGCAGTTCACTTTCAGTCTAAGGAATTTTGTAGTTTTAATTACACTAGATCAAATTGCTGAAGCTTTTAATTCTCTTGCAGATAATAAAGCTCAAAGCCACATTCCTTTCTTATTAAACTTTATAAATATGTTACTAAAGAATTAAGTCCAAGAATAATTCATTTAATAACAATTGTAGCTTTTTCTGAACATTCTCATGACCTTTACGTTCCATTCATAGAATATATTTTAATGAAACAGATACCTACAGCACAAGTTTAGTGTAGAGCAAAATGTATGTATACCTTTAAGAAGCTTCACATGGGCTTGCAGAAGTGTATAAATACTGAGCACATCAAGCCTGCCAGTTTGCAGTAAGCTGTTGAGATGTAAGCATGCATATCTGTGTAGTGTCAGTTAATCAGTTCGTTTATAATTTGTTGTGCTGCTATCCATCCTGATGTCTTTCTAAGTAATAAAGCATATAAACAAACTACACCACCTATTCTTCTTCAATTGTAAACCAAGCTGAGTGAATGGCAATCAGAAGTGGGATCCAGAATCAAGGCTAAGAGGCGCTCTGTTAATATTGGAATATTATATTATATTATATATTATATAATATTATAGAGGAATGGATCATCTCTACTCCATGTATAATTCACAAAACAGGTCAGAAACAAATTTCAGGAATCAAAACTGACTTACATGATTTCTTATTAGGAAAATATATAACGAAGCACTCAGAACACTCAAAACAAATTTCTAATTAAAGGAAATGTCCAAAACTGTAACATATTGATACAAATATTCAAAATAATTATGAAAATGTTTGAAATAAAGTCTGAAGCACATAAAATGTATAAAATAAGGAAAACTACCACATTTTTTCACTATGAGCTACTTTTTCACATTAATAAAAGCTATTCAAGATGTCCAAAGTGTACAAAGTGTTCACAAGTTTGTGTAGGATTGCACAACAGTTATTTCACAAAATACAGCCATTTCAAAGCATATTTTGCAAAGCAAAGAATTTCGAAGAGTTTATTGTACATTTGAATGTTATTACAAGTACTGGCAGTGTGTGTCCGTATACAATTACAAGGGACATTTTTTCAGTGTGTTTGAGCATACTTTGTTGGCATGGCTGAAGAATTTCGAAAACCAGGTCATCTTGTATTTGATAATAATATTGCAGAGAATTGGAGTGTGTTTGAGCAAGATTATATTTTCATACAAGCGTCATTTTCTGACAAGGATGCACATGCAAAGGCATTTATTTTGCTTAATTTTTCTGGTTCAAAGGCCATAGAAAGAGAGTGTTCATTTGTGTATTCATTTGTGGTATGCACATGTTGTGTTTGCAGGGAATGAGGAAATCATCATATAGTGGTAACAACTGAATTAAGGAAGACCCCAATTGATTAAAATGTAAATTTCAAGAAATGTGTAACCCCCAAATTAATATTACAATGGAAAGGCATTTATTTTATACAAGAGATCAAAAGCCTGGGGAAGCATTTGCAGCATATATGAATGACTTGAGAAACAAGGCTAAAATGTGCAGATTTGGTGATTTAAGGGATAAGCTGATAAAAGACAGACTCGTGTGTGTGTGTGTGTGTGTGTGTGTGTGTGTGTGTGTGTGTGTGTGGTATTAAAGATAATGTTATGAGAAAGATTTTGGTGTGTGTGGTATTAAAGATAATGTTATGAGAAAGATTTTGGTTGATGCCAGTGATTTAACTTTGAATAAGGCCACTGATATTTGTCAGATATATGAGTTTACAGAAAAACACACAAATATGCTTACAAATGAGAAATGCATGCTTCCAGTATCTTCTAGTGCTTATGTTGATAGTATGCAGCACATGGTTAAAAGAAACAGGCCCAAGCACATGGCAGCAACTGTGAACCCTACACCAGTCACTAGTAAACCCTATAGCTTTCTAGCAAATTCCAGAGTGTGCACAATCTCAGTGAAGCCAAGAGTCATTTAGCAAACTCAAAGCATGTACTCTCACCTAGCGTCATAGTCAGCTGTCATATCTGTGGTGGAAATCATGTATCTAAAAGAGAAAAGTGCTTAGCTTTTGGTCAGCAATGCCACAGATGTAAAAAGTGTGATAATTTCCAAAGATTTTGTAAATCAAGAGAGGCTCATTCTTTCATTAAAAGAGAACATTCAAAGAGACAAGTTGATCAATTAGAAAGCTGTGACCCTACTTTTTATGTTGCTGATGAGTCTGTGCTTAATGAAACAGTTAATGCAGTAGATTTACTGGCAAAGAATGAGGTATTTTGTACTGTTTGGATAAATGGGAGACCTACAGAGCTCAAAGTTGACAGGTTCAAAGTGCAATGTTATATCAGCAGAAACACTGGCTAGAGTATGTGCTGGTGAGAAGTTTGATTTGGCAAAGTGTGCGAAGTGTTTTGCTTTTCGTTGTGAATAAATTCAAAATGAAGGCTCAGTAGTGCTTTCATGTTATTCTACAGGGAACAGCTATGACTTGCAATTTCATGTAGTCAAAAAGCATGTACAGTCATTATTAGGCCTCAGAGACAGTTTGAAAATGGGACTGATTTCATTTAACAAGGGAGTCCACCATGTAAGCTTGAAAGATCACTATTCTAATTTTGCCCAGTCTATTTTTTCTACCTATGCAGATCTTTTTGAAGATGAACTACGCAAACTACCAGTTGTGTACGCCATGAAGTTAGACCCTGAAGTCAGTCCAGTTGCCAGAGTCAAAGCTGAGCTAGATAAACTGGTGCAGCAAGATGTGATTTGTCCAGTTGATGAACCAACTGAATGGGTATCTTCCATTATCATAGCTCATAAGAAAAGCTCAGATGATATCAGAATATGTATTGATCCATAAGATTTGAAAAAAGCACTGAAAAGACATCATCCAATGCATACAAAGAAGTTGCTGCTCTTATGCCAAATGCCACGGTGGATGCAAAGAATTAATTTTGGCAAATTTTGCTAGACCAAAAATCTTCACTGCTAACCACATTCAATACTTCTTTTGGCAGGTACAGATTTTTGAGAATGCTATTTGAGATAAATTCTGCCAGTGAAGTCTTCCAGCGTGGAATGGAACAATTTTTTTCTGGGAATCAGTGTGCTATTATAGTAGATGATATTCTAGTAGGAGGTAGTGATCGAGTTCAGCATGACAGAAATGATCAAGAAAGTTCTGGAAAGAGCACATGAAGGGAATCTTAAGCCGAATCCTCAGAAGTGCAAATTCAGGCTACAAGAAGTTACTTATGTTGGGCATTTGTTTACCAGTTCAAGCTTATGACCAGAGCCTTCCAAGCAAACTGCAATTCTTGAGATGCCAGCTGTAGACAATGTTCAAGCCCTACGTTTTCTTGGCATGGTTAACTATCTGGGCAAGTTCATTCCAGACTTCAGCCAACTTTCAGCACCGCTCAGAGAGTTGTCACTCAAAGATGTATCCTGGTCCTGGTCAGAGCACCATGAACGAGCATTTGATGTTGTGAAACAGAGAACTGTCAGTCCACCAACTCTCAGATACTATGATGTTCATAAACCAGTTACTCATTCTTGTGATGCTTCCAAATTTGGTCTTGGTGCAGTCATTCTTCAACTGGGTAGACCAATAGCCTATGCATCCAGAACTCTAACCCAAACTGAGATGCAGTATGCACAGATAGATAAAGAACTCTTGGCAGTTGTGTTTGCATGTTCGAAGTTCCATGATTATATTTATGGTAGACCTATCAAGATTGAAACAGATCACCAACTTCTAGTCACTATTTTGAGAAAGCCTATGCATACAGCTCCTGCCAGATTGCAAAGCATGATGTTGAAATTGCAAAAGTATAATTTCAATCTTGTCTACATAAAAGGCAAACTTCTTTATCTTGCTGATACTTTATTCAAAGCACCCAGAAATACCACTGAACAGCATGAAAATGAACTTGATTTTGAAGTCATGGAAGTGAGAAATTTTTCTTCCACGTGTCTTTATGAGCTTAGAAATCATACAGCCTCAGATCTAGTTCTTCAGAAGCTCAGCCACTTTATCAGTCGAGGATGGCCATCAACGCCATTTTGCTTACCAGGAGATCTGCAACCTTATTTTCCATACAGAGTTGAGATTTTGTTTGACAATGGTATCATGAAACATCCAAAAGTAATTGCTCCAAAGTCCTTGCAACAAGAGTATATTACTACCTTGGATTGTGGCCACCCAGGAGCAGATTCTACTAAAAGAAGGGTGAGAGGATTAGTATTTGGGCCTTCTATGTCAAGAGACATTGAGAAATTACTTTCATCTTGTTCTGTATGTAATAATACTGAGCCACATCAGCAGAAAGAACCACTTCAGTTAAACCAGATTCCTGAGCTACCTTGGTCAACAGTAGCTACAGACATTTTTGCATGGAACGGTCAACACACTTGGTGTTAGTAGACTCTTATTCCAATTGATTTGAGATTGACCTACTTCCTAATCTAGCATCCAATACTGTCATTACTAAGTTGAAGTGCCATTTTGCAGTCCATGGTAGTCCACACACAGTTTTTTCTGACAATGGTATACAGTTTACAAGCCATCAGTTGAAAAGATTTGCTGAAGTGTGGGACTTAACTCATGTCACAAGTAGCCCTGAGTACCCGCAGTCAAATAGTTTGGCAGAACGTGCAGTTCAATGTGCAAAACAATTAATAGAGAAGTTGAAATGAGACAATAACGATGTTCTTGAATCTCTTGAATCTCAGAAATATTTCTCGTGATAAACATCTTAGTTCACCTGCACAGGGACTTCTGTCGAGACAAACCAGAACCAGACTACCAATTAGCAGTCATCTATTTGTTCCATGTGTCAAGAACAGAAGATCAGTGAAAGCCCATATGTTTAAGAAGCACTTATCTCAGAAGTCCTATTAACATAAAAGCAGCAAACTGCTCAATCCATTATGAGAAGAGGAGATAATGAGGATGCAGATGTCCAAAGGCTTTGATCG
The DNA here is from genome assembly GCF_019279795.1 of Protopterus annectens. NCBI lineage: Eukaryota > Metazoa > Chordata > Ceratodontiformes > Protopteridae > Protopterus > Protopterus annectens. The sequence continues at coordinate 523,871,951 of NC_056749.1, read as the reverse complement.
GATTGGAGTCATGAAAAGTGTATGTCCAGACCCAAAATCGTACATTTTGGAATCAAAAGGCGTACAATTTAGGTGGAATTGGAAACATTTGATCCCAGTGTCCAAGCCTATATTGCAGTACCATACCTGTGAGAAAGACTCTAAATCTCAGAGTAAATTATCCAGCATTTCAGTTCCAGAGGATGTTCCAGTAAATATCCCATTTCCTGTGAAGAATCCTGAAACTCCAGAATCTGTCTGTTCAATCACTATAGGAACTCTTCACCCTGGGAACAGGGAAGGCTCTACATAAATAGAAAGGGCTTTCACTCTATTAACTGCCAAGTTGTGTGTGATATAAAGGGATTCATCTTGAATTCACCATTCATTAACGAATTCACCCAGTTCTGATTGCTATATCACTAAATTGGGCTGCATTTCTAAATCATGTTCCAGATACATGGCAACTTGGACATGAACATTGTCTTTGTTTCTTAATGTTTATACAATTGCATGTCTTTTTAGATGTCATTTTATTGTGGGCAATTCATTAAAGAGGGAGGATGTAAATAAATATGTATGTATACCTTTAAGAAGCTTTCCATGTGCTTGCACAAGTGTATAAATACTGAGCATGACTGTCATTTTGTAGTAAGCTGTTGAGATGTAAGCATGCCTGTGCAGTCTGTCAGTTAATCTGTTTGTTTATATTTTGTACTGCTGTAGCTTTAATTCATTTGTATATGCAATAAGCTGAAGTCAAGAATCGGCTGATTAGTTAATCTTCTCTTAGTTTAAAATTTAAAATATATATTTTTAACATCATCACTCAGTGCGCTACTTTCGGTTTTATGGCCGGAATGAAAACGGACAGTTTCAGGTTTGGTTTACCTTAGCTGCGACTGGAGGAGGATTGAAGATGGAGTCAGATCAGCGAGCAGTGAAACAGAGCTGTGGGTTTACTTTAGCTGAGGACTTCACGAGAGATAACAGGGACGCTTGTCATTGTGAGTAAGGTGTGTGTGTGTCATACATCTAGAAGAAGAACCCAAAGATGGATCTTTATCCTGTTTTAGTAAAGGACAAATTGTGTATGTTTCCATGATGGATTTATGTTAAATGCAGTTTAGTCTCTGTAAATGTTTTCTGTAAGAGGTAAAACACTGTGAGGTAATATTTTATATAATTAAAAAAGTGATGCTGTCATTACTTGGAGCTTCATTTTCCTTCAACCTTTTATTTTGTGCCTTTATTTCTATTAACAAATGTTATATACTTTTTCTGTTTCCTTGTTTAAAAGGCATCAATTACTTTTTCATTTCTAAGCAACTGTTCTGCTCTTTAATTTTCTAATAGTGTTTTTTCTTCCTCATCTGTACATTTCCTAGTGAAGAATTTAGTAAACTTTTAATTCTTTTTAAAATCTTAGAACAAACATGTGTACTACATGCTGTTTCTAAGATGTATACCATTAAAGTTTCCTGTCATTATTATGTTTTCTTCCATATCTGAAGTAAAATTTTTGGATACTTTCTAGAGAATTTAGCTCCAATTCAGAATCTAGTATGTTTGCTAAGGTTAATATTCTGTTTTGATATTGAGCGGCATAGCAGTGCAATGTTTTGCATCATTGCCACATAGCAAGAGGTTCTACAGCTTGATTCTTGGCTGTGGTGCCTTCTGTGCACAGTCTGCATGTCCTCCTGCATTTGTGGTGCTCCTGTTTCCTACCATGTTACATTTGAATATCAGACTTCATATTCTTCAGAAAGTGTATGGTAACACAAAAGCTTTTATTATAGCAATTTTCTAAGTGTATAAGATGGTTATTTGAAATTTGTCCCCATTTTTGGGACTGTATTCCCCATTATTGTCTTCATCCAGGTTTTGTGCTAAGGTTGAGAGCTATGGTAAGAACTGAATATGTTTGGGGCTATATTCCCCATTACTAGCTTTTTGCTAAGAGGTTGATAAGAGGTATGTTGAGAACTGAATTCACTGAATGTTTGGGGCTGTATTCACCCATTATTGGCTTTGTTCAGGTGTTTTGTGCTAAGAGGTTGACAGCTGTGCTATGGTGAGAACTGGATTCACTAGATGGTAGCCATTTAAGTTTCCATCTTCCAAACAGCTTATTTGGCATAGTGGTATGTTGCTCTGTTTTGCACAAGGTCCCCTGGGTTCAAGATGTGGCAGTGAAATGTATGGTGGTAACGCAGCATTTTATTCTAGCAACTTTCCAACATTATACAAGCAATGTTTAAAATGTGTCCCTGGTTTTTTTTCTAGATTTCTTGTGCTGCAAAGTTCAGAGATACAGCTGAGTGTAAAGTTTAATGCTGTTTATGCTTAGTCTGCTTGCATTGTTAATAGCACAACAGGTTGCTTTTGATGCTCAAGGTTGTGGGTTCTACTCCCACAGTAGTTAGATGCATTGCTGATGCTGTACTGTGTTATACAAGGTGGATGCTGCAGTCCTTTTGGCAAAGATACCTAGTAACTATGAACCTGTTATCAGTTTGCTATCCATTCCCTATTGTGGTATTACTAGCTTATCATTTTTTTAATACATGCAACATAGGCAATTTATTCTTCAAGGGCAAGTCATGACATATAAACTTGTTTGTTAGCAGCAATCTCTTTATTAGTTACAGATTTCTTTAATGTGGATTTTACTACTTCAGAGATTGTGCATATATACTGGTGGACTATAGAAGGTTGAGTAGACTTATTTATGATGTAAATGTTCGAATTGGGCAGTTTTGTCATTTGGTGTATGCATTTTGTTTCATTGTTTACTGGAAAAATGCTCAAAACAATACATTTAAAATGCCCTCTAACAAGTGTACTATATTGTACAAGGAATATAATGTAATGCAGTCAGGAAGGTGTATCAAAGGGCATGTGTATGTTTCACGTTCAAGGTGCCCATGATTTTGAAAATAGCCCAAACTTAATCTTTATCTGCCACTGGCAAAATGTATTTTCTTTGAATGTGGGTTTCAATTCAATGCTGTTTCAATGCATGTGAGTTTCAAGGGCAGAGAAGTTTTAATGCTAAGTCTATTTTCATTGTGAGACTGCATTGCTTTGCTTAACAGATATTAGGGTTTGTGCTGTAAAATGCAAAATAAAACTTTCAAATGAAATCTAAATCATTGCAGAAGTAAAGCAGTATGCACATTACAGTGTTTATGGTAAATGGGGCAAAATAACCAAGGAATGGGATATTGGAATGGCTGCAGGGGGGGAGGCTCCATTCGACCATGATTTTGTGAGGGGGGGAAGCAAACTTAGACAGCCCCGGATGAACTATACCTCTCAGTTGTCCATATTTTTGCAGAATGAATTGATATTTGCTTCTTCACATCTGTGTGATTTTCTAGCAAGTAATTTAGGAATGAAGTCACTAAATGAGAGACATTGAGTTTCAGATGTCATAACCTTCAGAAAAATGTATGCTAATGCAAAACCTGTTCTATCACTTGTCTTAAGTTTATACAAGAGCAATTTTTAGTAGTGTTTGTGTTCCCCAATATTTGACCCTGTCCAGATTTCCTGCATTAAGAGGTTGAGAGGTATGTGCAAATCGCTTTGTAGATGTAGGAATATCCAAACCTCTCCATTGCCCCCAATTTTGGCTCAAAATGTTGCTCTCCCTAATAATCCCTCCTCAAAATGGCAATTTTGGAAGAAAACATGATTGAAGTCTCCTAGAATAATGGTATTGGCTTAATGCATAGGGACACCATATTAGTTAGGTAGGAGATATGGACTGATGGGGTACATATAGGGGACCTATAGTTAGGTATGACACAGTAAGGAGTTTTGTTAATGCTAAGTTGGATGTAGAGGAATTCCACGTCATTATCTCACCTAGCAAGTCTGGAGATGAATTGTTCTTTAAGAATATGCAGATACCATCACCCTTTCATCTAAGCTGGTAGACCTGAACTTGTGGCAGGTATTGAAATCCTGCATTAAAGGAGTGCTGGGTCTTGAACCAGGTCTCTGTGATGAGCAGGTATTGAAATCCTGCATTAAAGGGTGCTGTCATCGGTCTTGAACCAGGTCTCTGATGTTTTCCAGGGAAGCAGTGCTTGTAAAGAGTGGACTTTTAGGTTAGCCTCTGAAAAGGAAACTGGTTATTTTCTAATTCATGTAGCTATAAAATTCAGTATAAAAACTGTAAAAGTTTCTGAATGCAAACACTATTTATTAAAGCAGCATTACGGTAGGGAGTAGTTCAGTACAGAGAGATTCAACTATATACATAGCCATGAGTTCCTTTATACCTTTCTGTCAAAACCAACACCATGGTCACACAGAGTTTACAGTTGTAACTTTGAAAAAAATCTGTTTTATGTATTTCTTGCACTAAGAAGTTGGTGTGTGTGTGTGGTAGCATACCCCTCAGCTGTCCAGGTTTTTGCAGAATGTCCAGATTTTTGCCCCATATTCCTTCTAAAATGATTGAAGTTGCTAAATAATGAGACATTTCAGTTTTAGACGTCATATCATTTAGGAAAATGCATACTAACACAAATCCTGTTACTCTTGTAATTTTCTAAGTTTATGAGAGCCATATTTATAATCCGTCCCTATTTATTTTAGGCTTTGTCCAGATTTCTTGCACTAAGGTTGAGGCCTTGAGGGGTGTGGTATGTTTGTGAGAGAGAGAAAGTGAAAATGCCAAGTTAGTTAGCAGGTGGAATTTATTTTCAAGTGCATTTTCAAGGAACTGTGAGTTTTAAGGAAGTGAAGTTTACTGCTGCTCATGCCAAGTCTATTTACAATGTGCAACTGTTTTGTTTAGCAAATGGTATCTCTATTGTGGTATAAAGTTTTAAAGCTATGTTAGTAGCACCACAAGTAGAATATTTGCATCTTAATGTAGAGGCTTGAGGTTAGATTCCTACAGCATGTACATTTGTATGCTGCAGTCCTGAAGATGTCCTTCTTTGGATGAGATGCCTAATAACTATGAACCTGTTTTCAGCTTGCCATCCATTTTCTATTGCAATATACCAGCTTACCATTTTTTTAATTTAACATAGGCAATTTATTTTTTGACAGCAGCAGGCACTGAATTTGTAGATGAAACACTGAAATATACAGTTGTTTTCTAGCAACAACATCTTCATTAGTTTCAGATATCTTTAATGTGGAATTATTCAGATTACTTTTACTTTGGCAGAGACACTCAGACAAGTGTTGCTGTATAATACAAGGGATATAATTCAATCAGGTAAATCAAATAACTTTTGCATGGCCCTAACAGTGTGCAAGGAGACTATTGCTTGAAAACAGTTCAAAGGTAAATAACCTGCCACTGGCCAGATGCATTTTCTTTGAATGTGGGTTTCAATGCTGTTTCATTGAATGTGAGTTTCAAAAGTAGAGAAGCTTTAATGCCAAGTCTGTTTTCATTGTAAGACTATTGCTTTGTTTAGGTTTATTAAATGTCTGTGTTTGGGCTATAATGTTTGAAATAAAAGTTGTAAATTAAATCCAACTGCCTGTAATCATTGTAGAATTAAAGCATAAAACAGTATGCACACAGATTTGAACAGTGTCTACAGCAAATGGGGAGAAATAGCCAAGTAATGGGACACTGGAATGGCTGTGTGGTGGGCTTGGGCGTGGCTATGTTGGCAGGAGAGCTATGTGGGTGGGGCTCTGGGTTTGCAGCTGAAGTCTATGCTGCTTCTGCTGCTACTAGACAAGAAGAAGAATAGTTTTCAAACCCCATTTAACTTATCACAATCTGCATGACATGGAAACTGTAGAGCACTACAGGGTAGACAGAAACACTAGAGGAACTCTGCAACCTCTGTCGATCTCAACTCAGAGCCAAGTGCAAACTGAGGGGAACCCATACCTGTTGAGACAAAGGTATGTGTAGCACTCAGAATTTTAGCTACAGGAACCTTTCAGACACCAACATGGGACATGCTAGGGGTGTCACAGGCATTAGCATCCAGGATCCTTCATCAATTTCTGAATGCTATGCTACAACATGCCAGTGACCACATATATCTTCCCCGTACTACTGAGGACGGGACCACAAATATTCAGTTCTACCCTGTAACACACTACCATGAAGTGCTGGGTGCCATAGATTATACACATACAGAAATTAATCACCCTGGGAACAGGGAAGGATCTACATAAATAGAAAGGACTTCCACTCTAATAACTGCCAAGTTGTGTCTAATGCAAAGGGATTCATCTTGAACATGTGTGCTGGCAACCCAGGCAGTTACCACAACTCATATATCTGGCACACCTCCCAACTCTATCAGATGTTCAGTAGGTGGTTATCCCACAGGGTCATTTACTGGGGGATGCAGGTTATGTAACAGAACCGTGGCTGATTACGGCCATCAGAAATGCACACAAACCCGCTAAAGAATGCCATAATGAGGCACATGCTCAAACCAGAAATATCACAGAGCATGTGTTTGGGCTGTGGAAGTTGCAGTTCCAGAGCCTTGATAAATCTGGGGGAGCCCTGCAGTACAATCCACATACATGTACTGAAATATTCACCACATGTGCCACGTTACAGAACATCATTCTGAGAAAACAGCTTCGGCAAAATCAACAACGGCAAGGGTCACATATCCCATCATCAATGGTAAGGTCACCAGAGCCACACACAGGTGAGGAGCTAGAGGGGGAACCAGCAGCTGTTCTGAGTGTAGGCAGAAGTAGGTGCGTTCAATATGCCCTCACACTGGCTAAGAGGGAATGCATAGCACACTCACTCACCACCTAAGGAGCTAAAACATTCCTCCTGTGCACATACATATAGTAACACTGATGCCAGGCAACATTCAGAACCTTTACCTACCTATGTAATGACTGTGTACTCCCAGCATCAAACAGAGTCAGCCGTGAACTAAAACTGTTGCAACGGGTGGATTTACAAGCTATGTGTTGAACCTGGAGTGTATTGTTTAATAATACAAATGAATGGCATATCCTTGCTTGTTGTTACCTTGTAATGTAAGCAAGTAAAAGTTGGGTGATTTGTACAGAAATGGCATTAACATGTGACAGCAGAGACATATGTGACTTATATGTGTCCATTACCAAGTAGAAAGCCTAAGGCATTAAAGATTCACAAAGTCATACCTCTGAAATATACGGATAGTCACCAAATGTCTTCAGTTTAGAACTATACTTTTGTACTGGAAAATCATTAGAGAGAGAAGTTAGAAAGTAATGAAACACATCTCAGTTTCAGACTTCACGACCCTCACAAGATCATTAACAATAATGATACAAAAATATTTGATTCTATCAACTGTCTAACTTTCTAAGACCAAAATATGTCAAAGCTACAATTGGAAAAACAACAACACAAACACAGATATAATAAGGACTAAGTCAGCTATGCACCCTGAGCATCAGACACAAATGTTATGTATCCCTGAATCCAAAATATAGAAAACAAGAATATGGCACATTTATCATCACTTGCACAGGGTGTTATGGGGGGGGGGGCACAAAAGGTTGGTGAGTGTGAGCGAGTAAGAAAGAGAAGCAATCAGACATTTGGATAAATTAACAAATGGCCAGTGAGACAAAATGAGCTTTAAGATTCACAGCTGAACTGCTGTATGTGTGTATGTATATGTCTTCTAGGTGAAATTGGTGTGTGAGTGTCTGCATGAGCACAGCCAAGCTGTGTGCTGGCTCTATGTCTTGGTATGTCAGACAGGTGTAAGCCATAAATGGTAAAGGTGGCAGTTCATCTTTGTTGTACCCAACCATGAGAAATGGCTCTGCCAGGAGTTACACTGGCATGGCCACACCCATGGACAGCTGCACTGCTGCTACCAGAATGTGGCTAATGTCTGATGGATGAGCTCTCCTCACAAAGATGCCCAGGACCACAATCCTATGACCTGCCACATCTGGTTGTGGACACTTCAACCACTGATGGAGCAGTGGAAGTAGTGTCACTATGGGAGCATGATCAGGCATGGCCACATCGGTTAACAGCAGATGATGTTGCTGACCTATGCCCATGAAGATGCCATCTCCCTCCCAACAGATGCTCCATCACAGATACCACCCGTTCCAACATGTCATTCATCTGATCCACTGAATTGGCAACATGATGGAGGTATTTCTCAGGAAGACCCATGGGAACATGCCTGTGCCTTCATGATGCCCCCTAAACATATGTCAAGTGGCACAGGAAGACACACCAGGATCAGGTGGAGGATGGACAGCAGGCCTCCTCCAAGCAGTCCCAACAGCCCTCCTGAATAGCACCTTGCCCATACTTTGGCTACGGCCAGAGTCAGGAGGCACTGAAACCACAGTAAACATACTTCCCTGATCAAGTGTCTCACCCTCCACCTGTCCATTTGAGGGCTCACTGGAATGTGTTGGCATAGGCCTACTGGCTGTGTCTGATGGAATTGCAAGGGATGGCTGAATGTCAACCTCAATGCCAAATTCACCATCTGCACCTGACTGTGCCTCTGTCTGGCTGTCATCATTAAAGTCTGTTAATACTCTGACTTCAGGTGGTAAGAGTGCTTCTCTTCTACTGTCAAGATCATCTGTGATTATAAGTAACAAACACAGGAAAAATGAATAGCTACACTGCTATAGCCAAGAGTATGCTAAAAAAGTAACAGTGGTGCCACTACAACAGACAGTATAGCAAGAGTCCTGACACCCACATCACACATATGGATAAAATTATATATTTCTTTGAACTGCTCATCACCACTGACAAAGATGATATTTAGCTTACCATGTGCAGCTAATGCTAAGCTTTCCATGGATGATGGTTCAGGAAGACATTAAGCAAAAGTTAAGAACAACATCATCACAATTAACAGTAGCACAGGGGGTTAAAACGTTTTTCCCTTTATATGCCCATTAACTAAACTTTCAACAAGAACTTGGATGACAAGTCCATCCTTAGTTCATGTGTAATCATTCAGAATGTGTTGTTAACTGTAGCAATATTGCAGTCCCCCTCCACAAACAAATATATTGTTAAACAAAAGTAATGTATTCATGCCATTATTTTACTATGCACGAGCTTTTTAACAATTGAGATACATAAAGCCTACCTGGAAGCTCTTCCTGGGACATACTTATTGTCTCTGAAACAGTAGCACCAACGTCAAGGACATGTTGTTCTGCACTTTCCTGGTAGCTGTCTAGATCCCTGACAGTGGACGGTAACTCTTCATTTGCTATTAGTGGGGGCTCTGTAGCAGCCCCCCTGATACACATCCAATCACGGCTCACTGCAGCTGTTCTTTTTAGTGCAGATGAGATCACACCAGTGGCCCTATGACACACCTGATCATACATCCTGCTGTGACTGTTGACTTCATTCACATCAGCAACTCTCTGCTGCCAAATTTGCATTCTGTCTGACATTTCTCCATGTCCCCTCACAAACAGAAAGGTACCACGTCACCTAACAGCTTCCACAATGACTGGATTCTCAGGAACACTGAATGGAGGTTTCAGAGACTGAGACACCTGGGTGCCATAGTCCTTGATGACCTAAAACACAACAGAAAAATAATACATATAAGTATCACACAACTAAAAAAGTCCTGTTTCCAGATAATACATAAAAGGTAGCATTTCACTGTTACCCACTGGAGAAACATAAAACTGTCAAGATATTGAAATATAGGTGGGCGTGGCCAAGATGCAAGCTAGTTAACAGCATGTTTCTTGAGCTCTGACAGTCTTTATATTTACTGACAGGAAAAATTGAAAACCAGGACTAATTTCTTCTCAAAAATTACAGGATATAATATTTAAAAGTCACTGGTTTGTTTTATAAGAAATAAATTGCTGGTATTTAACAAAATGCCTGTCAAAAACATCAACAGAAAGGATACTGATACTGTTACAAGATGAGCAACTCAAAATACAATCGTCAAAGAAGGACCTGCAGACCTTATTACTCAACATGTCTGAACTAACCAAAAAAAATTGATAAAATGGGACAGTAAACTGGATTTGTATAAAGAAGAAACCTCCAGACAAATACAGGTTTTAAGAAAAAACAATAACACTGGTTGTAACAAGGCTAAAAACAAAATAATTTAATGGAGTAAGCGCTTTCATGGATACACCGCTTCTTCAGACTGCAATCAAACAAACAACATCACATTTAAATGATAAAAAAAAAAATCTAACTTATTATGACATCATACAATTAGAACCTAGCTTAGTTAAAGGAACACTGTATAGCAACTTTTAAAAACAATAAAATCAATGCTTCAGTGGCTTTGCCATGAGAAAGGGTTTAAGTGAAACCATGCTGTTCAAGCCCTGAGGCTTGTCAGCATGGAATCGCAAAATCCATTCTTGTTCAACTAGTTCAGTAGCATTTTTAAAGTCTCCCCATCTCTTCTTAGCAGCTACAATCTGAAGTACTAAAAACTTAAATGTGTGGTCCTTGCCTTCCTTTATGTTATGCATAGCTAGTCACTGGTTGTTTTATTGGTTTGGGAGTTTTATTTTATAATACATAGAGGTTTTAAAAGAAATGATGCAGAAACAAAAGATCCAAATAACCAGGATGGAAAATTCATTAAATGACCTGCATAGGAGATTAACAGAACAAGAGCTACAAGTGGAATTTCTTTTGAAGCAAAATACATCTTTAATAAATAAAGTGGATGATCTCGAGAACAGATCCAGGAGGAATAATCTTCAGATTTATGGTTTACCTGAAAATGTTGATGGTCAAAACATGACCAATTTCCTCACAACCTGGTTTCCTAAAGCTTTAAATCAGTAAGAATTCCTTTCATATGGAATTGAGAGGGCACATCAGTATTTTACTAATTCAACCATGTTCAACAAGGACAAAACCAAACCAGATCTGCCATAGTTCATTTTTTTCTCTTCACAGGACAAAGAACTGGTTCTGAAGTCAGCATGGACCAATTTCCCAATTAAATATGACAGCATTATTAGGTCTGATAATGACTACTCTTCTACAGTGGCAGCAAAATGGAAGGAATCTTTACCACTAATTATTGAGTTTGTTCAGACAATTAGACGTTGCGCTTTTTAATCACTAATTAAGAAACTTAAACAACAACAAATAAAAGTTCATCTTTTATTTCCAGCCAGACTTCACATTTTTTTTCCTTGAAGGCACCAGAACCTTTGAAACCTTGGATACTGCAGTTTCTTTTCTTTCTAAAAACAACTTCCTAGATCAAACAGAAGAAATGAATTGTTTGGGACCTAGCCTCAAATGTCAAGCCGAGAAGAATAACTGGGAGACAACAGGAAAGAAAAGTAAAAAAAAAAAAATTAAGAACAAATTACTTTCTTTATTTACTTGTTAAAATAAAATGTTTTTGCATTATTAAGCACCTGCAGTTTATGGATGGGGAAACATATCTTCAACACTTTACACCATCAGGAAAAGGTAACTCATATTAATTTATCTTTATTACTTTGACTTTATAACCAACATTATTACTTAAATCAAATAGACAATGCAGTCATAAGTATAGGGACTGTTATTTCTGTTAGCAATGCTTATGAGTTGTATAATATACACTAAGAAATTGAATAGCAATTGGGGATAGCTGTGTTTGGGTTGGGCTGGAGATGATACTAACAGTGTCATTTGAATGTTGGTTGCATTGACTCTTTACTTATATTTATATTTGATAGCCTTGCTTCTCTTCTAACAAAGTGTTAATAATGTATTTAGTATAGATAATAATTAGTTTTTAGAGTACATGATTTACATATGAAGTGTTTTGTTTTAAGATATATAGTAACTAATTTATACAGTATTTATGATCGTTTTCTTAAAGAAAGTTTTTCTTTTAAAAATCTGTGGTAATACATTTCATAAAAATGAACAGAGTAAGCCAGAAAGCTGGAACTATGCACAAAGAATCAAAAGCACCACATTTACATTCTCTAGTTTCCCGCCAGAATTGCAAGCTGATTACAATGTTTTTTGTTTTAGAACTCTTCTCCTAGCTTCATGAAGCAGTTCTGAAGCCTGGGTTTTCCCACACTCAAATACAGGCACTAAAATTAAAGTAAATGAAGTATGGTGATGCCACTGCTTTACAGCATGCAGATATAGTTGTTTTATCTTTCTAAGCTCTTAAAGTGACTTACTATTTTACTCTAATTAATTGCATTAATAGTTTACCACAGATTATTGCGGTGGTGGTGCTGCAGTAGTGTTGTTGCCTCACAGTAAGACTTTGTCCTGTTCGATTCTCAGCTAGAGCGTCTTCTGTGTGGAGACATTCGTTAATGGGCATACCTTCATTGAAGGCTGTGCGTCAGGGCTGGTAACTCGGCACATAATAATCTACTGCCAATCATTAGCGGACCGGAGTTCCGCTGTGGCGACCCCTAACCGGGAAAAGCCGAAAGACACAACAATAGTTTACCACAGATTATAATTTAGTGATCTAGTAAAACATACAGTAAACACAAAAAAAATTGCTTTACAGATTTCATGTTAAGTCTACACAATTACTGATTAAATATCTATGTTTTCATTACAATTAATTGATTTGAAAGTTTTCAGTCAGAAAAACAAACAGTCCGATAAGAGGAGGCAATTTCATTTTGCAGTTCACATATCTATTCCACACTGACATTTATCTGCAAATCATAAGAATGCAAGTCATGTATAAGGAAAAGTTGATGATTACAGTTTCTGTATTTGCTGATATTTCTTTTTAGTCTATGAAGGATGATGTAAGTTACAGAGTTTTGTGGTTCTTTTACACTGATGGAGCAGTTATGGCATTAGCTAAAGGCAATGCATCTAAGACTACAGCGTTTTGTAAAAGGGTAACTTTGAACATTAAAAAAAGATCACAAACAAGTGAAACTTTTAAAACAGTTTTAGTGTGATACAGATCAACTTATTTAAGTAAATGTTTCTCAGCCTGTTAACTCAGAAATGTTTCTCAGCCTGTTAACTCAGAAAAGGAAACTTGCTTAATACCTTTCTGCTATTTATGTCAGTTCAATTATGCTGACTGCATTGTCATCTGATTTTATAATTAAATGTGGATTGTTAGTGTGCTAAATAATATTGTATATAAATCAAATCTTTCTATTCATAGGGTTGTTTTAAATTTACACAAGGTAGACTTCACCTTTTCAGGAATTTTAAAATGTATATAATTACATACACATGACACTGATACAAGTTGTATAATAACTTTTAAATAAGACCTTGGGTCTAATAAGGTCAATTAATAAGGTCAGACCTAAGCAAACTTGAGGCATGCTATAATATAACCGTAAAATTTGCCACTGGAACATCCTACCGCAGCCACCATTGTGTCTCCCTTAGACAACTAGGCTGGCTTGAACTCCTACACCTAAATCAACTCTCCTTTGCTCACAAACTTGTAAACCACCCCCTCAATATCCCATCACTTCAAACACTTGTCCAACCTTACCACTCCTCCAGACCTTTACGATCCAGCAACAAAAATCTTTTCCAAATCACCAAAGTCAAAAACACAGAAGGAGAAGCTCTATTTTCCTGCACCATATCCAAACTTTGGAACAACCTCCCCCCTGCCATAACTACCCTACCCTCCTGCAGTCATTTCAAAACTGCTCTCAAATCACACCTAAATATTCACGGCTCTGCCCTTGCTCAAACCCCAACTAAGACCTTCATCCTTATCCTCTCCTGCTCTGTTTCTCTCTTTTCCTACATGGATTATTCAACTTTTACCTCAATAAAGCTGAACACAATGTTAATAGTCCTAGTTTACTATGCTTAAGCTAGTAATGTAGCCTATTATTACTGTGTTAACATTGAATTGTTTTTTATAGTCTAACTTTTTAATTATTGTCAAACTTTTTTACTAATTTCTAACTTACTGTATGTCATCACCTTTACTACTGTATTGAAATGTATTTCATATACACTCTGTGGAGCTTTTCTCCCCAGTCCTCCGCTGAAAATGGACCTGTGTCCAGTCAGACTTTCCTGGTAAACAAATGTAAATAAATAAATAATAAATAAATAATCTACCCTAAGTAAATCAGAAAAACAATATCCAAACATAAATTATACAAGCTAACTAACATATGGGTTTTCATCTTATTTTTATGTTGCTTGCACTTAGAAAAGAAAAAATAGAAGGTTTTAACATAAGAAAGAATGTTGAAAGATTTGCTTATAATAAACATGCATTATAAAAGTGATAAATACAGCAGTGTAGCCTATATTTAAGCATAACTATCAGACAATTTTTCTGGTTAAAGATGATTCATATCAACCTGCATGATTTACTGCTTCTATATTACCTTGTCAAAAGATGAAAATATCGAATGGCATAAACATCGAAAATGCCATACATCTAAATTGTTCTTGTGGGGGGCGACTCCCCTGCTAATTATATATACCAACTCCAAGATCACACTACAGTGAGGAAAGAACAAATTTTCTCATCCCCACCATACCATGATCCCACAACAACACTTTCGATGTACGGCATTTACATTATTGCCGTTCGATATTTTCAACATGCGATAAGGTGAAGTAGACCCGATTTATCGATATGTTATCGGGATTGTTAATTCTTGATAACCTTAGTAGACTGAATTTAGAATATATCAGACTGGTTAAACCCATAAGTTTACTATTATAATTATCCTACAGAATGATAACATACTTTCTGGCTAACAAGTAATGACTTGTCAGGCTCTAAGGATAGTGCCTGTGATAGGGAGAGGAACACTTTAATGCTTTGTCATCTTAATTGTAGGGGTTATAATAACCTCAATGATAAAAAGGGGTTCGTGGTTCAGGTTTTGATACTACAATGTTTGTGTTTTTTTTTTTAACTTGCCTAAGTATATTAGTCAAACTAAAAGGAAACTAAAACATTTTATTTTTATTCATAGCTGTATACAAACAAGGCCTTTTATACATTATTCTGCCTAATGGAATATTAGATCAATTAAAACTACATATGGCAATATTTAAATATAAATGTGAATAATAAATGTAAGAGATTAAGTTTATTTAAATATATTAAAACTATAAACCCACATCTGATATTTCTGCACATTTATTAACTGAAGACATTAATTTACTCAGCTTCAATGGTTATACAGTATTAACATGTTCATCACATAAGAAAAAAGCAAGAGGGGTAATGATTTTATGGAAAACTTCTGTCATTATGCCAAACAATAATAAGCTCATATCAATATAAATCTGGGATCCTTTGTATGTCAACTCTCTTAATAAATGGTAATCTGTATACTTTTATTAACATTTATGGGATACCTGGGTTGAGTGCAAGTATAGTGAAACAACAGTTAGAAGAAGTAATCCAGTACTCCAAATGGAACTTGATAATAGCTGGGTATTTCAATTGTATACTAGATGATAAAGTCACTGACTCTATAAATACCAGAAGAAAAACTGCAACATCAAAAACACTAGCAGAATTTGTTGAACTATATAATTTTAAAGATCTTAATGAATATCCAGACAAAGATTCTCTGCATTATACGTTTTTCACATAGTTATAATACACAGTCAAGAATAGATAGAGTATTTCTATCAAAGGAAACAATCACTATTCTTAGCAATGTTAAAGTAATCTCTTGTCCATTAACAGACCACAATGCAATTAGTTTTGCAGTAGAAGTTCATAACAAACAAAAGGTGACAATCACTAGAATACCATCCTATAAAACAAATCTAAAGGAGTTTAAAGAACTGCAATAATTTCTTATAAACACACTTCAGAAATCTATGTATGGGATGCATTAAAAGCATACATATATGGAAGAACATTACCTTGGTACAAAAATAAAAGGAAGCAATGGGACAAACAATTAACTGAACTTCAAATGTAAAGAGATATTATTAAACTTAATATACAAAAAGGACATAGTCAATTAACTAGTGATTTAGCAATGAAAACTAAAGAATATAGACAAGATCAAACTTATTTCTTCTTCAATGAATCCAAGTAATCAAAGGAAAATAACAAATAGAACTAAAAGTTATTAAAATTAATCAAATAAAAGAAATATATTATTCCAACATTAATAAGAAAGATTTAGACTTAAACAGCATACTAGAAACATTTCAGTCACACTATCAAAAAAGTAATACTAGCAACATAGAGATGAAATCGAAAGAAACAATTAGAAACTTTCTTCAGACTAATATAAACATCAAGATATAGGAACAACAGAGTAGACATATTGACAATCAGATAACAATGCCCAAGTTGCAGAATCAAATTAAAAACTGAGACCCAATAAAGCACCAGGAAATGACAACAGAAATGTATAAGTTATTGCCCTAAGAAGCTAAACAGTTTTTGTTGAAGGTTTTTAACCGGGTTAAACACGGAAAATTAGTCTCAGAATGTTCTTCCTATAGGCGAATTTCATTGTTAAATGTAGATTACAAAATGTTTGTGGCAATACACACTGAGAGAATTAAACATATATTACCATCATTAATTGATCACGACCAGACAGGTTTCATAAAAGATAGAAACAGCTACAATAATATTAAAAGAATTCTTGCCTTTATAGATTATATTGATTTATGCAAGAGAGACATGATTCTGGTGAGTCTAGATATCAATAGCACCTTTGATTCAATAGATTGGAATTATTTACTAGTGGTACTAAAAGAATATGGTTTTTCACAATTCACATTCTTAATTAAAACACTATATGAAAATTCTCTGGCCTATGTTAAGAATGGGTCATGTCTCTCTACTTCGATAAGTATTAGAAAAGAACTAAGCAAGGATGCCCACTTTCACCTTTACTGTTTGCATTCGCAACTGAGCATTTTGCTAACTATGTTAGAATGAACACAAATATTAAAGACATAGTAACTGGGAATAACTTAGAAATAAAAATACAATTATTTGCTGATGGCATCCTGTTGACAATATCTGATAAAGATAAATCATTTGGTGAATTATTCCAAATAATGAACTTTCAGACTTTCTGGCCTTGTATTTAATGAAACCAAAACAAAAATTGTATCAATTAACTCAAATAAAAGGGACTTAAATAATGACTTTGTTAAGTACTTAGTGCCTGGTAATAAAATTAAATACCTAGAAATCTTACTAACTAGCAACACTAGGGAAACAATAAATATTAACTATATTCATATACTTAGTCATATAAAATAATTAATCCAAAAATGGAATAATATGTTTTATACAATGGAAGATAGGTTGTATATAATTAAGTCAATCATTTTCCCAAAATTGTTATATTATATACAATCTTTTTCCATCCTTCCTACTAAAAAAAATATACAGCAATACAATAAAATGATGCTAAATTTCCTTTGGTTTAACAATATCAGCCTAGAATTGTGCTTAACACCCATTTAAAAGGTTGGGAGAAGAGTGGAATTAATCTACCAGATACACAGATTTATTCATTGACATCTATTACTAAAACAGTTACTCGATAGCTGAACTCAACCTATACTACCAAATGGACATTAATTCATGAATCTATATGTAATATCATTAATAACACAGCACATAAACAATATAAATCTAACAAAAGTCTTTTATGTGATAAGAGATAACATATTTAATAAAAGTATAAAAACTAAGCATATAACTTTTACAGAAACAATAATCCTGTTTAGAAAATATATAAACATGAACCCAGATATAAAGACACATTTTTTATATTACATCCTATAGCTTGCACACAAGAATGCATAATTACCTTTGATTCAAATGTAATTAAAGAGCTTAAAGAAAAAAAAGTGATTTATTGGAATTAAATACACAATGGTAATACATTACTCACACAAGTGAAATACAAAAGGAAATTTGACTAAGATGATAAATTGTGGCTATCAATACAACAAAATAAGACAGTACATCACAAATAAGCTGGAATTGATGACACCAACTTTTAAAAATAATATTCCTAAGTTCATAGATCTTGCAATACTTTTTAATAAATAATAGATATAAAGGAGAAGGATATCTATCCAAAATTCATAAGACACTCAAAAAAACAAACAACTATACCAATAATAGTTATTGGAATTATTATAATCAAGTTAATCAACAGGATCCTGATAAAAATGAAAAATAAATTATCCTTTTATCACCAAGTCTTACTACCAAGTCAGTTCAGTAGAAACTATATGCATGAAAATTCCTACATAGATCCTTTCCAACCCCTCATAGATTAGAACTAATATATGAGACATATATTGATTTTTGGAGATGTAAAATGCATACAACAGCAGATTGGGAACACATTTTTTTTGTCATTCACTGAATAAATATTCATTTAAAATTAATTATTTCTTTCAAATAATTTTTAATGATACTTTTCAGTTAACAAAGTCATTAGTTTTGTTTAATGTACCCATACAACAATGTGTCCCAAAAGTAAAATATCCTTTACTCTGGACATTGCTTGTCATTGCACATAAAGCCATAACAACTTACTGGAAGAATAAAACACGACCAACTTTTTAAGATTTCAAGAAAATATCACTCTTCATGTCTCTAATGGAAGTAGCAACTATAAAGAAAAGAACTGATAAGACAACATCATACATCACTTATTTGCAGAAAGTTGACAAAATACTGGACAAAACAAATTGAACTGATAAGTCAGCACAGCATCTCAATACAAATTGCATATTGTATATGGAAACATGTGATGTTATAGATTGTATACTTAGGCAATTGTATATAGTTTCTTTTGCAAGTAGTTGACTAGTTGATTATGTTATATTATTTTTATGCTTCACTATTTATGGTTCAATCTATTTGATGATATGGGAACATTTTAATCAAAATTTCTCTGAGTATGATACTGAAATATAAAAAAAACAGGAATTGTGTGGTTGTAATATATTGCATTCACACACAAAACAAGGCTGGATGTAAAACAAGGAGAGTAAGAATAGCAACATATCCTTGTTTACGCCCAAAAAAATGCAACTTTGCTCCCCCACCCCAAAAGGACAGGCAAATGACACATTATGCTAACAAACCATCTATGAAATGCTAAAAGTGGTATCAAATGAACTCTCTCTAAAACATGTCTACAGATGTAGCACAGAACTTTGCATTTTAAGCTATTGCCAATCATGTATACCTATCCGTATACTTCTAATACATACATTTGCTAATGAAGATATATACAGTATATAGTTTTATATATATATATATATATATATATATATATATATATATATATATAGACACACACACACACACACATATATATATAAATGTTAACTGATTTTTTCAACATATGCAGTATATAGCTGAAAAATGCAAGAATACCTTCTAAAGGTCATTAGTCTTTTGGGCAGATGTATCCCAAAATAACAGCCTCTTCTTTATTCTCCACATAAACACATATCTTCACTTTCAGGTTATCTAGCTACACTGTTGCCTTTTTATGGTGTAGATTCAGGGCTATGAGCATGGTGAAGATGCAAATCAGGTGTGCACTCATTAGAATTGCTGAATCTTAAATACTTCACTCTGTGTATCAGATTAACATAGTGCAGGCACTCCCTCAGTGTTTGTTGCTAATGGATTGCAACTGTGAATGATTACTGGTAGGGAGAAGGAAAACAGCAGTGCAGACTGCCTTACCTCCACTGTGTATATCAACCAGGTTAGACTTACACAGTGTAGAAGTAATTTTAACAGTGTTTGAAATGTAATTAGCACATAATTCACAGTTTATGTTCATTAACATTCAACTTCCCCTTCAACTGTATATTATTGCCATTTAATATCCTCACACAATTTAAGGGCAATGATATAGAATGCCTTACTGACTGCATGTCAGAGATTACTGGTCAGATAAGACAAGAATAAGCAAAAAACAGAGAGAGAGATAACACAGAGCTGCATTTTTGCAACAAGTAGCCATAAATGGTTGTGTGATCACTCAATGCACCACATCTGAAATTAATACATGTACAAATAACTGTCATATGGTTTGCTATTACTGTGGATAATGTTGCAGTTGGTTGTATGCAGAGTGATTTCAGTTCCCTGCTGTATATCTGCTTATGTGGCAAAGAGAGATAAGACACCCTTACTGTGTTCTGAAGGTTTATTGGACTGAGAGTTCAAATCCAGACCCATGTAAAAATATTTCATGTGTATTAACATTTTGTAATGTTTATTTCATAGATTGCTTTTCTTAATTTCAACTACTTTTCACTTGTTTTTATTTTCATTTTTGTTTTTTTTGTCAGTGTTTGTGCAGTGCATGGCTTAGTGCAAATAAGGGAAATTGAGAAACACAGTGAGTGTTAGGTTTAGTTGTGCTTATCTCATTTATGTGACACACAACAAGGCATCTGTAAAAGTGTAAAGGTCAAAAAGGATACACTGTTGCAATTTTTGCTTTCTATCATGCAATGCCACTAAGTGATGTTGAGCAACAGTTAGCAAGGTACCCCAACACCTACAGCTATTGAAAACTTGGAGGCAGGACACACACAGTCAATAACTGAAAATGGATACATTCAATTAATTATGTGGGGCATTGTGCAAACATGCTAAGTGGCTTGCATGGTGGTTAACACACAGAACTTAAGAATGATTAGGAATTTATGGAAGTGTCATGTAACTACATTTATGGCAGCAGGTGTAAGTGTAGGGCTGGAATACAGATGGTCATGAGTTCTAGTAGAGAGTGTGTAACCTATTTGTATTGTTGTCATAGTCCAGTTTATAGCAATGAACTGAAAAATATACAAGTGTTAATTCAACATCTTTGTGGCAACAGGTGTAAATGTAGGGGTGCCATACATATGGTCCTGGGTTATAATACAGGACATCCAGACATTTTTACTGTTGTTCCATTTCCCATTATATTCACTCTCAATTATAACACTTTAGATAGAGAAACTCTTGTGAATTATATGTATGAGGAATAAGACATCCTTATAGTATTTTCAGATGTATGGCTGAGGGTATACTGTCTTCTGTATTTCTGTATGTATTCTTCTTCTTTCTGAACTTGGATGGCCTTCACAATTAAATATGACACATACACAATTGGATCTATATACAAGACCCTTGTCAGGTCACACACATACATGTGTAACACCTGAAACTGTCAGTTATATTTATGAATGATTCATGATTACATCTGAGCAGTACTTCTATGACAAAGATGGAAAATCATCACTGTGGAAGATAATGGTATGTCCCTTATGCCTATGTTTAAATCCCACACTTTAAAAATCAATTTTAACAGTGTATACAGCCAAAAAAAGTGTGAGATCATGAAATGTATGCCCTCAGTGCATGTCTGCAAACTTAACTCACCTAACAGTTACCTTCCAGTTTCCAAATATGTTTCCAAGGTACAGCAGCAGACACCCCTCAAACTAATGTCAAGTGTCAGATTAACCTTCCAGTTTCAAAAATTGCTTGACACTGCTGCTCTTTACTTAACATCATGCAAATGCTGTTGGCATCATTGCTTGGGTTTGCACACTGTGAGTAAACGTGATAACAGGAATTGGTAGGAAAACATTAGTTGCCATTGCTCTAGTACTGGTATTAGCTATGTCTGGTATTAGAAGGGTAGACTCCCAGCTTAGGGCACAAAGGTGGTGTGTTCAGGAGTCCAGGATATTTACTGGACTCCTGGTAAAGCACCACAGCCAAAGGCTTCTGCAGGGTTCTATTCTGGCTCCCATACAAGTCTGAGGCTTGGAGTAGTTTGTCTCAGGCTGTATCCAGTGTGACTGGCATCCCATCTACTGGACAACAGTGTGGGCACCATTTTAATAGCCTAAGAGGTACAAGAGGGATATACTGAAACAGTGGTTGGCTGAGTTTCAAACTGGTGACATCCCACAGCTCTGTAAGTATGCTAATAAAAGAGTATTTTTAATACATAGAAACCTAAATATGAGCAAGACTGGTATGCATAGGACTCTTCCATTCTTTTCTGCTCTTTCCACAGCTAATGTTGAAATAGAATGTATTCACCAGGCTCATGTTGATCAAAGGGAGAGACTGAGGGCATCAAGTGGTATGTATGCAGCATAAAGAAAGTATTATTGTAGCTTTAAAAGTTAAAGATAGATGTTTGTGTTTTCTACACAGTTGTAGCAAATTGAGCATGCATGTCCTAACTGTAAAAGCAAGTATGCATGTATAAATCTGTAGCACAAACCAACTATAAGACTGTATTCAAAGGTTGTGGGTTCAAATACCATGAGAAACAACTATACAATACTGCATTTCTTTAATATTACATAAATTAAACTTTATACAAGTGGAATAAATGTCCTGCTGTTAACTGTAATCTGTGCAATTGGACCAAGCATATGTGCAATATATGCACATTTTAATGATTACTTTCAGCAATCTGTAGTTATAGTTTGCAGTTCTTAGGGCATATACTTAAATGTAAGACTTCAGATAAAATAGTTGTATAATTGTATTAATGCACTTTTGCCTTCCGAGGTGGTGCAGCGGTAGCATTGTTGCCTCACAGCAAGAGGTTCTCTCATTCGATTCTCACCTTGGGTTGGGAGTGCCTTCTATGTGTAGTCTGCATGTCCTCCCCACGGTCGAGTGGGCGTTCGAAAGACATGCGTTGAATGGGCATGCCTTTGTTGAAGGCTGGGCATCGGGCTGGCAACTCGACACCATAAAAACAACTGCCAATTATTAGCGGATCGAATTTCCGCTGACGCGACCCCTAACCTGGAAAAGCAGAAAGACAAACAACATGTCACCTATGACAGTACTAATCGTATCTTTTTTTTTCTCTCATCCCAACCCTTAACTCTTTTTTTATTTTCTATTATGTGTCATCAAAATGTCTCCATGCCATCCATCTGTAACAAATCACTAAATGCTTCAAAGTACAGCGAGGTAGGCCAGTCCCAGTGGATCAGCCTGCTCCTGCTCCAGTGGCTCCAACACCGTTGCCCAGCACATCTGGGACACAACCTGCCAGCACTGCCTTTGCTGTCCCTGCACTATCTGTGCCCTCAGGTAGTACTGTCCCACCAGCTGGTGTTGTGGTGCCCTCTGGGAGTAGTGGCAAAGGTGGGGATTTCATCACACACCAGGGGATACCAGGGTTGGTGTGTAGGGTTGTGCACTGCAACATTGGTGTATGCCTATGCCAGATGGAGAGGCAGCTCTCTCTCATGATACATAGGAGGTGAAGATGTCTAGCACTCCAACTGCCAGTGGAGTAAGGGGACAGTAATGACAGTACAGTGGGTGAGGACTAGATTCTCACTGTCTCAATGTTTGATGGGCATGAGCCTGGGTTGTCCCCTCCTTCACCCAATTATGTTGTCCCCCCAACCTTTTGTGTCCCTCATCCTCCCTGTGTCTTGTCTTGTTTGTTTGCATTTTCCTCCTCACCTACCCAACTTACCTGACCCAGAAATACCAATGCCAGTTACCCAGCCTTCCTCCCTTACTGAATTAAAAAAATGGACACCTGTATCACAAAAATATCATCCTATACATAGCTTTCCATTTTGCATGTGTCTTCTTCACACTTGATTTGGTCCAATTGGCTATACAACATGATTATGTTGTCACACCTCTTTCTGGAGGTGACAGTCCAAATTCATCTTATATTCTGCACATATTTTCAATTTACCCTGCTGAAGAAATGGATAGTTATGGTTCTTTCCTACCTCCATCCTGCACATTCCTGTATTGCTTTCCCTTTGCTCTTCCCCCTGCTCGCTCTCAATTTCACCATTTTCCTATCTATCCAATTTTAACTCCTATAATCTGGTCAAAAAATAGAATTACACACAATGCACATGAATACCAAAAGAAGTAATGGATCTCTTCAATTTTAGCCTCTATGTTTGCACAGTTTGGCATCACACACCAGTGCCAAGCGATGGTGAGTGGCTCTATAATGCTGTGGTTACCTCTGTGCAATGTCGGTTAGGGACAACACACAGTAAAACATGCTGAATGTACTATAAAGAATAATGTCATAGCATTATCACTGTTTATTTATAAGTATTAGATACACCTGGATTTGAACTCTGTATCATCTGGGCTCAAAATGAAATGTGTTAATGCATTTACACCTGCTGCCACACAGTCAGCTAAGCAGCAGGTGTGTTTCATGCACTTAGTACTAACTCTCAGAGTTTTGGCAATGAGCACTGCATTTGCACACTGCTTAATTATGCACAGACATGGGAAGTAATGGAAATGTGCATCTCGCATGTGCAAACACTTTGCCAATCGTCACATAAACCTGCTGCTTACCACTGTGCTATGCAAAGTCAATATTAGCATGTATTAGTGCTGTTTACTCTCCAATACTCTTTATGCCATGAAACTGTATGTGGAAACATAACCAAATGAAGGCTCTATCAATATGTCACATATTTACAATACAGCCATGTGTTACCTCACCCCCATGCACTGCAACCCTGGTATCTCAGTACTTGTTCACAAATATGTCAACTCTCTCTCTTTCAGCTTTTCCCGGTTAGGGGTCGCCATAGCGGATCATCTTGTCCTCTCATGATTGGCAGTGCAGTTTTACGGTGTTGAGTTGCCAGCCCGGCACCCAACCTTCCACGGAAGGCACACACATGTACGCACTCATGCCTAGGACCAATTTTAGCATGTCCAATCCACTTGCAGCATGTATTTGGAGATGTGGAAGGAAACCGGAGCACCCAGAGGAAACCCATATGACTGCAGGGAGAACATGCAGGCTCCACACAGAAGACACCCCAGCCAAAGATCGAACTGGAGAGCCTCTTGCTGTGAGGTTTCAGCGCTAACCGCTGCACCACCGTGGCCATCCTCACAAATATGTCAACTACACTACATAAATTAATAACAAGTGGTGTGTGATATGCAATGCTCTACAGTCTCGTAATATACAGAACTAAAACTATCTTCACAGTTGAACATGCCTGCACATCCATTTCATGTAGACCTCCCAACAACTTCCCAACATCTATTGCTGATGCCATCTACTACAAGTTGTCCTACATCCTTGAAAAATTCAGACTTGTGCTGGGGCACTTGCATAAAGTACTGAGGTCTGTAGTCTGTGCACTTAGGAGGTTCGGTTCTCACTGCAGTCAACTGGAAGGTGCGTGTGGGTATGTGGGTGTGTGTGTCTATATAGCCGGAAGAGCATAAATGTGTATCCTACAGATACCACTCTAATCCCATAGAGTGACACTATTTTGACACTTACACATGCCTATACATCCATTTCATGCAGGCCTCCCAACATCTTCTCTCCAACAACCACTATAAGTTGACCTGCAGCCTTGTAAAAGTCAGACTTGTACTGTGGCACTTATATAAGGTACTGAACTCTGTAGTCTGTGTACTTAGGTAGGGGGTTTTGTTCTCACTACAGTCAACTGGTGCATATGTGTGTGTGTGTGTGTGTGTGTGTGTGTGTGTGTGTGTGTGTGTGCGCATGCTCATATGCACTTGCATGACATTAGAGAGAGCCTTTTACACCAGCATGTAGGACACTGCTGCTACCAGACACTGCTGATGCCATCACCTTTAAAGAACTAGCTTCTAAAAATCTATAGCTGGAATGACCTGAGAAGGTCACCATGGGACCTCTTGCTGTGAGATGACAATGCTATCTGCTGGACCACTGTGTCATCTCACAGCAAGAGGTTCCCTGGGTTGATTCTCAGCTGGGGTGCCTTCTGTGTAAAGTCTGCATGTCCTCTTTAGGTATGCGTGGGTTTCCTTTGTATGCTCTGAGTTCTTCCTACATTCCAAAGACATGCAGTAGGTGGATTGGGCACTCTAAACTGACGTGTGTGTGTGTCTGTGTGTCTGTGTGTGTGTGTGTGTGTGTGTGTGTGTGTGTGTGTGTGTGTGTGTGTGTGTGTGTGTGTGTGTGTGGCACTAAATGATTTTCACTGTTGAATTGACACCCTGACCCCATGTTTAAAAATGGGAAAAAGGGGTTGTGGATGTATGGATATACATATCGTTCAGGATTTAATTAAATTTTTTACACTCATCACAATTCTGAAAGCTGTTATCGAATGCATTTTCAGATGGCACTGATTACGCTTCCATATCAAAACCAATTTGACTTTGGATATTGCTGTTAAAAGCTTTTTTTCTGTTTACTTGTGGAGTGCTGTATTGGTGGAGATTCATATCCTTAGATCTAGTGTTAGTGGAGATGTATGTGTTGTGAAGATGTAAGAGACCAGGGAGGATTTTGATATTTGATGTACTGGAATGGAAGGCATAGCTGTCCTCGTAACTGTCTGTAAGGGATTTATTACAGAGATAGGGGTTCAGGTCTGTCCTTGTAGCTATGTTTTTTTGGACCAGTAATCTTCTTGGTTAGGACACCATAAGGCCTTTCTGTCTGTGTGAGGTGTATTTGCTAATGAGATAACTGAACTGGTCTTTCAGCTATGACCCCGGAAATTAAGGTTTCAACAACAGTAAGTGATAATAGAATGTTACAATTAGATATAATGTATCAAGAAATGCAGTTGCTTACATAATCTAAATGTTCTAAATATACTTCACTTAAGTTGTAACAAAGATTGTAGTTTTTTTGTGCATACAGTTATACATAAAAATCATCGTAATACAAGTTACATCAGTTAGTGATCATATAGTAAATAACACATTTGTGTTAGAGCATCAGTGACATACTGTAAAAGAACATATCATAAAAACACATATTTTATTGTCACTAGAGCATACCATGAAAGATACATTTTAGACAGAGTAGTGGTGACTGTGATCCATAATACACTATAGACTACTTTACATCACTCTGGGTGCATTATTCTGGAGTTTTTCACATATAAAGGTGAGTAATGGGCTACACAGCTATATGAACAATATTAAATCTGTTACTATACATTCTCTACTTAACTGCTGTTGCAAGAGCAAGCTACATAGTTATTACTTAAAGACTTCTGTGCTATGCATATTTACTTAACTTGCTCAAAACCAGGAGATAGTTGTATTTACTCTTTTCATTTAAACTTGATATCTGAAAATGTTGAATTTATCTTCTTTGGTGAGCAAGCATTTCATTTTTTTCCAAAGGGTCTGCTGCTTATTAAAGAGTCATATTATTTGGAATCTTGTTCTAGCATAAAGGTATATTTTCTGCAAATGCAAAGTCAGCTAAACTTAATTTAAAAGTAAGTCTGTCTATCTGGTGCATCTGTATTGTGTGCTCTCTAACTATCACCTTATACTTTAGTGGGGAGCAATATCTTTCATTCAGCCACTTGAACGTCAACTGTGCTTAGTAAAAAAGTTGCCCTTGTAGGATTGGTAGCAATTTCTCTATTTAAAGTGGTGTACTGATGTTTTTTCTGATTAGCTAAATGTATGAATCTAAGCATCCTATTTTGTCTTTGTTTTTGTTTCTGTCAATGAGACAGATCCACTTGATTATTTTGACAATATTTTGTTTTTGTAATAGGGCAGTATTTTGTGATAATAGTAATGAAATTATTGTCAGCTCATATTCTAGCTTTCTGTGTAGTACAAGGAAATCTACTGCCTTTATTACTTACTAGTAAGCAAATTAGATATTTTCTATGATATTTGTAATACGATATGTGCCTTGTCTACCCGAGCTTCAGTATGGGTGGGGAGGTGGCACTTTGGTGTAGACTGAGTCCAAGGCATCTTTGAAGGTTGAGGCTGGTAGTAGGGTGCTGACATGGTCTACAAGGGATATGTTGTTAGCTGATTTGTGGTTCTTGCTATTGCAGAATGACATTACACTAGTCTTACGTGTGTTTAAAGTTAGTTTATTGTTGGTTAACCAGTTCCATACTAGGTTAAAGGCAGTACACATGAACCTAGAGACATCATCTTTACTGTTACCTAATTTTCTATGTACCATGTCATTTGCATACAAAGTACAATTAGTCTGTGGGTAGCCACATGGAAGTTCAATAATGAACAGTGAGAACAACAGAGGGACCAGTACTGACCCTTGAGGGATGCTTTTTGTACTGGTTCTTGTCCTAGCAGAATCAGTGGTTCTGGATACCCTAGAATCATAATCTGATTCTCTGTGTTATGTATGAAATGTAGCCCTTGAATCATAATGTGATATTGCTATAAAAGCCAAAGTTAGCTAGCTCACTGAGAAGTATCATATGGTATCATATGGTGTACTGTCACAAAGGCTCTCCTGAAGACAAGAAAAGTACCCCTGCAGAGTAAGTCATTGTGTAAGTAGTTATATATTTCATTAGTGATCAAGTATATAGCTGCAATAAATGATACAATAGCTAGGTCAAGAAATGAATGTCATATTTCATAGCGTACTTTAAGAGCTACTAGTAAATTCATTTATCCAGTATTTTTGCAAGAAGTAGGCATGACTTCATAATTTCCTGCACTCTGCTGCCATTGAGGGAGTGGTAATCTTTTGAAGAGAAAATATGAGAGTATGTTTGAAACTGTAGGGCACTTAATTGGTATTACTTGATAAGTTATAAATGTGTATCCATGGCCTGCACAGTGTTTGCCTACCCAATTTGGACCTTATTATTAGCCAAGAAAACCCCACCATTTTGGATGACCAATGGATGTCTGTTGTGATTTTTCTATAAATTGTGCTTTCTTAGCAATGGGGTTAATTCTCAATGTTTTCATTTTAGATAAGCAGAGTGTTTGATTATACTGTGAGGGTGGCTTTCCATTCTTTCCATTAATTATCTCTCTTTTTCTTCTGTGTTTTCAGCTGCTCTCTACAGGTCCCATTCTAGTGTTTTGAATGTCACCAGCAAATTTCAAGTTATGGGTATCTACCTTAAAAACTTTCAAGTATACCAAGTTGCTGCTATTCCCTGCCCTTGCCCTGTTAATCTCCACCCAATCACCCCTTTAATAATCACTATATAGCACATCATATTATAAATATTAACACATGCAAACCTATACAGACAGACTTACAGTTGTAATGCCATTAGTTGTGATGCTCAAAATTTTATGCCCCATGATAGTAGACAGATCCACTGGATTATTTTGTCACTCTGCCATGCTGCTGCTTTACAACCAGCTTCTGTACCACATCAAGGTAGCCAGTTCCACAGATGACTACACACAATAGATACCAAACATACACAAGAAAAGTTGCTGAAAGGCATTAAGTAGCCATATTGTTGCATTAAAACAAGCCCGTGTATTACATCAAGATAGCTGATCTCACAGATACCTCCACCCATATGACAAGAGATACCACCTCCTCACACGGGCATACACACACACACACACACACACACACACACACACACACACACACACACGAAAAAGACTACCCAAGGTGCAACCCACAGCCAACAAGAAAAGTGACCAGTTGACATTAGTTAAATAATGTAGTGTAAGAAGAAAAACTGAAAAGCAACTCTGACATGTGACCAGTGTGCAAAAATTGCAATGCATGCAGAAGAATTGAAAAGCAAGTAAAAAAAAAAAAAATGGGTCACCCCCATAAAAGTGATGTCTGTTACTTTCTGGGAGCAAGCAGAAAAAATGGATGACCAACAATGCAAACACTCATCAGTAGGATAAACTGTACTGCAGGCATAACTGAAGAGTACCAAAAATGGTACATCCCCAATAGTATTTCACTGCAGGTCCAAAACTAAAGATAAGTAAATGTTACATATTACAAATCTTTCACTGTTAAATATCACCACACTTAACAAATTGAAAGGATTTCAATGAAACAGAAACAAAAATCATTATGTAATTTACTGGCATTTCTGAGTAGTGAAATGTTACTTCCTAACTATATTCTGTGTTTCAGAGTGCAGCCAGATATTTTAAAAGCACTACATCTATAAACCATCTTGGCATTTTGCACTAATGCAACATTTCCAATAGTACAACTTTACCTATCCTCTAATCATGTATATAAGCCACTTTAATGCAATAAAAGCACCAATGTGCTCAAAAGCCAACAACAAGGGGTGTGACCAAAATGGCAAACAGTGAGTAGCACTGGAATTTTTCTTTGCTTCTCCTATACATTTTTTGACAGGATTAAATTGTCCTTTCCATCAAAAATCATTCAAATAAGCTGGAATATTGTGTTGGAAACTTCTTGGGACATTTTAGTGGAAATATAATTTACATTTCAGATATTTTCCTGCCAGAACTTCAAGAAAAAGCTTTACCAAAGGAAGATGAACCACTCTAAAGTAGTTTCACAAGAAAATCCAGTGAAAAAAAGAGTTACAGTCTGTTCTTTGTGGTATGCAATACCTATCATTAAAACTAGATAAACTGGACTCCAAAGTTAGCAAAATAGAAGACTGTACAAAGCAGATTAAGTTAATCAAGGAAGTAGTGAAATAGAAATTCCAGATATTGGCTACAGAGGATTCTATCACTGACATAGACAGCAGACATCATAGAAGAACAGAACACTGATTTTATTCTTCAACCAAACAAGTTCTTGGAAAAAAATGATGACCTGCAGAATAGGGCAAGAAGGAAGAACATCCAGATTTATGGAGTACTCCAGAAACCAGAAGGAGATAACATGGTAAACTTCTTATCCACTTGGATCCCTAAAACATTAAACCTCCATGAAGCCCTGTCATTTGTCATAGACAGGGCTCATAAATCTTTGACTATAATGAAACCAAGCACAAAAAACTTTCAAATCCAAGATCTATAATAGTCAAATTTATTTCTAGTCAAGACAATGATCTAGTTTTGAAAACAGCCTGATCTGGTTTGCCCATAAAACTTGGTGAGTCTTTCTTTAGATTTGATAAGGACTATTCCTCGCTGATGGTTTTCAAAAGAAAAAAATGTATTCCTCTGTTAATATCACTGATGAAAGATGGAATAAAAACTCACCTAATCTACCCTACATGACAAAGATTACTCTTGCCAGAGGGGAAAAACATTTGATGCCTTAGAAGATGTAGTTTCCTTCGTCCAGAAAAATCATTCACTTAATTCTACTGATGACATAGACATGAGTGTATCTTTAAAAAGACAGGCTACAAGGAATGATTGAACAATTAAATAGAACAAAAAAAAAACTCAGACAAATAAAACTACCTTTTAGTTATTTATATTTTATTTCTCTTAAAATAGGCTGTTTCTGAAACATCTTTTAAATGAAATCACCTAAAGATAACACTTTTCTATTTTCCTTCCATTAATTTCAGTTTACAAGTAGTGTCCCTGTCACTGTAATATTGCAGTTTTTTCCACTAGAGGGTGGAATGTATATAGTAATGAGATTTTTTAACTAAACTACTATAAATCTAAAGGGAAAGATCATACTCAAACATTTTTTTTTATTTTTTTATTCCTTTTCCTTTTTTTCTGTCTTCTCACTCTTTCCTTTTCAACAATAATTTAGTAACTGAGTAAGTTTAGTAGAATGAGTCTGGTTTGGGGGCTAGTTTGACTGTTGGGAAATGCATGTGTGTAGAAGGGAATGTTACAACTTTTTACTGTTTTAATTTGTAATATTTAACAAAGTATTTGCATATGGTGTTACTGACAGTGGGGGATATAGTTAAAATGTGTGCACTGATGTGCTTTTAATCCCTTTTTCTTTCTAGTTATGTTATTAAGGTTGTAGAACTTCTTCCTGCTTATTTGATGTTAAAAAATGTCTTTCAGTTAAAATGTGGCTTGCAGAATGTGCCCATGGACTTTCTGTATTTAAAAACTTTCTTTTCATTCTGTTTTCCCACTAAATTACTTCAGAAGAGTTTAGAGAATGTTTTCAGCTTGCTTCAAGCTTCTATGTGGTTCGGCTTCACTCTGAGTCCTTCCTGAACAGTTTCTTTTTTTTTTAAAACAAGTTTATTGTTTTAACATACAAGAGAAATATCATAACAATTTTATACAAGTAATTAAAATAGATATGATTATAACATTCAACAAAACAACCAAAGTATTTACAAAGACATCCACTACAATCAGATCAATTAATTAAACTAAAATACCATGCTATTGAAATTAAGATTTTTTTAACAGGTTTTGTAAATTATCCCATACAATATAATAAGATGTTTTTCTTGACCTTATTGTGTTTATTTCCATATGGCACACTATATTCATAACATTTTTAAATTCATTGAACGAAGGAGGTGTATCTGAAATCCAATTTCTGGTTATTATTTTCCTAGCCACTGCTAGAATAGACCATAACAAGGGAAGCTTAATCTTAACACTTTGAGGTACAGGTGTGTTGAATAATGAGATTTAGAAATAATGAAATTATCTGTAAAAAGAGCCTGCAAAAATTCATTAATTGACTTCCAATATTCTTTCAATTTTATACAGTCATAAAACATATGAGCCCAGTCAGCATTAATTTCTACATTACATCTTTTACATAGATTATCTTTATTATTTATTTTATTCATCATCAAAGGTGTATAAAAAGATATATGTAAAATTTCCATGTAAAAAGTCTCCAGACAATGGAAGACGTAGTTTTGTAGGCAGATTCCAATATATATTGTTTATCTTGTTGATTTGGTGGGTCCCCATTAATGGAAGTGAAATAATTCCAGTAGGTATCTACACTGTAAAAAGTTTCTTGTCTGATAATTTTATGTATGTATGAAAGCTTTCCTTTATCAGAAACTTTATGTTGTAAATTTAATATCAAGTAATCAATCAGTGTTGGAATAGATTCTTTAACTGTTATAGACATTAGATCTATTTTATCAATGAGATGTTGTCTAAAGGTCTGAACCTCTAACCAGCAAGTTTCTCTTAGATCAAATTCTTGTTTTAAGAAATCTAGATTTTTTAACTTTATTATCAGATATCAATTGATACCAGTACTTTAGATCATTATCTATAGCTAAATGGGCTCCTTCAGAAGTAGATGACAAAAGCATACCCCGAGTATAGATTATAGGGAATATAATAAAATTACATTCCCTATATTTAGGATGCATGAATATAAAGCTACGATAGCTAATAATAATGTTTAATGGGTAACTAACTATATGTTTAGGTGTAATAGGTGAAGTACAAAATTCCTTTAGTAACCATAACATGGAGTTATTTACAATCATATTTTTATGTGTTAAGGAGATTTTCATTAAGTGCATACTAATTAGCTACCAGTAATCTTTCCATTTTGCAACATATGACTGATCTATTAATAAAGTAATAACTTTTACAATAGAAGAGATAGTATATAAATTAAAGTCTGGAAAAGAAATACCCCCTTGAGACCAGCTATTAGTATGTTTCTTTAATGCAATCCTAGGTCTATTAGGTGCCCATAGGAAATTTAACATTAGTGTATTCAGTTTTTTGATAATTATTTTTGTAGGTGGAAGTATTATTGATTGTATTAAGTATAAAATCTTGGGAATATTATCATTTTAATAATTGTAAGTCTCTCTTCCATAGTAAAAACATATTATTCCAGGTTTTAAAAGATTTTGTATATTAAGAAAACAGGTATTATAATTATTATATATAATAGATTTAATATCTTTAGATAATATTATACCTAAATAAGTTATCTGACCTGAATTGGGTACATATTTAGTAAAATCACTAATGAGAATATTTTTTCGTGTATATATAGGTAGTATTTTAGTTTTTCTTCATTGAATATTAAACCAGAAATACTTTTAAAATTCATCATTTTATCAAATAGAGACTGCATAGAAGAATTAGATCCTGCTGATGTAATTAGAACATCATCTGCAAAAGTTGAATTTTAGATGTTGTATTTTCATCTATTTCAAAACCCTCTATGTCAGTACTGTTTCTGATCAAATTAGCCCAAGGCTCCATTATTAAAGTGAATAATAGTGGAGAGAGTGGACACCCTTGTTTTGTACCTTTAAAATGGGTATTTTTGTGAGACATATGTTCCTACCTTAATATAAGCCAATGTTCCTTTGTATAAATGCTCAATTAGATTTACAAATGCATCTGAGAAGTTTGTGCACTTCAGTAAGGTAAACAGATAGTCCCAACTTATTGAATCAAATGCTGAACTTATATCAAGACTAATAAGTGTTAAATCTTTCTTTTTCCTATTTGCAAAATCAATTAATGTTAGAGTTCTCCTTATATTATCAAAAGTATTTCTATTTACAATGAAGCCTGTCTGATCTATATCTATAATGCTAGGGATGATTGTCTTCAATCTATCAGCAAAAATACTCATAAACATTTTATAATCAACATTAAGTAATGAGATGGGTCGATATGAAGTACATCTAGTTGGATCTTTATTAGGTTTTAAAATTGGCGAAATAAATGTATATTGCCAAGATGGGGGGTAATTAGCTCATTTTGGGCCAAAATAAAAACCTTATGTATTAATGAATATGTACTTTTAGAAAGGATTTTATATATCTCTGGTATAATACCATCATTACCCGGTGCTTTGTTTGATTTAAGCTTATTTATTTGTGTAACAACCTCTGTATATGAAATACTTTTGTCCAATAGTTTAATCTGTTGTTTATTAAGCTTTTTATTCATGTTTGTGGTTATAAACTCCTTTATTGTATCTTTAGGTTCCATGTTAATGTTATTATGGTTAATTTTGTGAAAGTGATTTCTAAATTCATCTAGTATTTCTGGTAGACTATAAACATTCTTCTTTTTCCTTAGAGAAAAGATTTCTTTGATATGATTTTGTTTATTCAACCTTTTTGTTTTATTTTTAAGTCTATGTAAGTATTTGGGGCTTATTGAGTAAGACAAAAACTTGTATTTCTCTAGAGTTATTTTAACTTTATGAGTTAAAATTTCTTTGTATTTCTCATTTAGTTTGTTTATTTCTTCAATGACTTTCTTATCCATAATATTTTCTTTATTATTATGTTTATAAGAGTCTAATTTACTTTGAATATCTAACAATTCCTTATCCCAAGATTTCCTTTTATTATTATACCATCTGATACTTTGTCCATATAGATATGATTTTAAGGCATCCCAAACATAGACAATGGAGACTTCAGGAGTATTATTTATGTCTAGAAAATGTTGTACTTCTGAAAGTATATATTCTTTATAGTCTTTTAGTTGAGTTAAGTATGCTGGTATCCTTTTGATTTGAACATTGTGAGTATTTTTTATCATGAACTCAAAAACAATTGAATTATGATCAGATATAGGACATGAAATGATTTTGGAATTAATTAAATCTGTTACCATCTGGTTAGAAATAAAGACCCTATCTATTTTTGAATAAGTTTTGTATCTGTTAGAAAAAAGGTGTATGGTAATGATTTTGAATCTATCTGATTATTAATATCATTTAAATGATAAGAATTAGCAAAATCATTTAAATGTTTTGCATTAGATGTAATTTTCCTTTTTCCTATAGTGGTAGTGTCACTTTCATGTAGTATACAATTAAAGTCACCAGCTAAAATAATATCTCCTATAGAGAATGATATGATCTTATCAAGATGGTGTTTCACTGTATTAATACCAATTCAAGGTATCCAATATACATTAATTAATGTATAAGTCTTCCCATTAATTTGTATTGTAACCATACAAAACATTCCTTTGTCATCCTGATAAGACTTAATAGTTTTAGGAATGGGCATACTTTTATTCCATAAAATAGCCACTCCTCTTTTTTCTGAGTGTGCTCTGAACTAACCAATACTGTATATTTGTTTGTGGCTAGTTTATCAATATCTATTTTCAAGAGATGAGTTTCTTGAAGGAAGACTAAGTTGGCCTTATGTAAATTAATGTATCTTATTAGGCTTGCCCTTTTACACGGATTATTCAATCCATTAATGTTTAAAGAAATTCCTTTTAGAGATGTCATTTGGCATTTTTAAAACATAAGAATCTTATGATCAAAATAACAATTAACAAAATAAGTAATGTTACATCTCCTTCTTTAGGTGTACCTTTAAATATAGCTGTATTTATTGAATCTCTTATGGGATTTTGTATAAGATTCAATTTTGTTTGTAGTGACAATGAGTTTACAAAATGTATTGTGGATGTCAGAACTATATACATACAACAATGAACAAGAGAAAATAATGTAAGGATTAAACCTTGCACCCAGCCTGGAGTTAAAAGCTCCAACTTAGAGTAGTATATACCACTCAAGTTAACCCCCTACCCTAAGCAGCAGTACCTCAGCTACCACCTTATCAATTTAATACTAGTTATATTTAACATTAAATTAACAACTTTCAATTAGATTATCTAGCAAGACAAAACTACACATTTGATAAAACAGCATCATATAAACTAAGATAAACTTTTTTTTAAAAACTATTCATACTACTATATACATCTATTTAATATAATACATTTGTATTCAAATAGCATTCAAATAAACTTGATATTAGGAACCAAGAGGAGAGAGAGAGAAATAAAAGACGTGAGAGAGAGAGAGTGAAAGAAAAAAAAAAAGGGAGGGCATATTTACATATTAATTTATTCAAAGTTTGTAAAAATAAGTTCTAATATTCATTTAAATCAAAAACTTTGGCTAATATGGTTCAGACATTACATATATTAAGATGCATCTATTTTCTGTCATGTAAATGCAGTTAACAGCTTCCAAAAATCCTTGAATTACTTGTATCTGAGCTTTTTTCCCATACTTATTATTGTCAGTAGAATAAAATATTATATTTATAGAAATTGTTATAAATCATACTGCATAGTTATGTAAATTTTCAGAAACACTTGCATTATTGTAAAGAAAGCCATCTGTATTTTGTATATCTATACTGCTGCTTTAAAATATATCACATGACAACTTCTTCCAGAATAGAGTCATAAAGTTATTTATGCTCGTCAATCAGATAAATCAAATGAGTTATAGTAATGCATATGTTTAAATCATAAGTTTTTAACATAAATTAGTATGCTGCAGTCAAGTAAACTTTCAAAAACACTTGTATAAATGTTTCACTTTCTATGCCTTCTAAAATATCACATTTGCTTACTACAAGAAACTGCATCATTTAAAATCATTATAACTGACATTTTATAAATTATAACATAAATACTTAAGTAATTATATAAAATAACTCACATTTAAATGTTAAAGAGTTCATTTTCCTTCACAGAGTCGCATTTGCAGCAGTTCTACTTCCTGGTAGAGTGTTCTTCCTGAATCTGCGATGTGTCAGTGTGAATTCTGGGGTCAAAGGTAAAACTGACTGCTTTCAGCTTCTCTGCGTGAATTCTGAGAGTTGAAGCTTTTAAAACAACTCGAGGACACTGTTCACGAGGTAACCCACATCCCAAATTGTCTCCCTTAACATTTTGGGGAATCTTGTTAAAACTAGTGACAAACATTCATTTAGCAGTATAAATGCATCTAAATATAACAAAACCTTGAAGTATTTTACAGGTTATTACAGCCTCTATGCAAGTGAAATTAAGCCCAAAGTTATTAATAAGTAATAAAACTCAATATTTTTGCCCCAACTCAATTTTTATACAAATCTTATTAGTTACTGTGCCTGTATGATCAAAAGCATTTCAATATATTAATATGAAAGAAAATAAAGAGAAAGAATAAAGAAAAGAAAAAAGAGAGTAGAAAATAAAAGAGAGTAAAGCAGAGATAGAAAAATGTAAAAGGAAGCTATAAAAAGTATTGACAATGGAATATTACTTACTGCTTATATTAATAAAAATGGAAATAAAACATATTATTTACTATTATTTAGTTCTAATTATTATTAATTAAAGCATGACAGATTATTTGTAAACAAGCATAAGCAATATAATAAAGAAAGTATAATTAGCAATAGTATTTAAACAACATATAAACTTTTTTACAAGGAATAAATAAGTTATTATTCCATTGATCATATTTTCATTACACTTCTCTCCCTGCCCTCCCCCACCCCTTACCCACTACATAATCTAAATAGAATGTCATTGTTTAAAATAAAGAAAAGAAGAAAAGGAAAAAAAAAAGAAAAAAAATGTATCAAGTTACTAACCTTACTTCTCTTTTTCAGAAAGAGAAACAAACTGAATGATAGCTTGTTATTAGTTCCTCAGATATTTTGACTGATTATGAAACAAAACATTTCTTTGCACACAAAAAAATAACTTTGATTAAATCATTTTCAGTATATTTGTGGCTTTCTGGAAATGCAGTAACTATATTTAAAAAGATTAATAATGAAGAAAAATAAAGAGAGAAAAAAAGGAAAAAAAAACATAGAACAAATCATTTGTTTTTTAGTCTCTTCTTCTTCTCTGAAGTCTTCCACGAAGTTTCAGTTGCCATCCATTTCCTCTATTTTATCCAAAATCTTATTTTTTTTTGATAAACAGTAATGCAGAGTCTAAGTCATCAAAAATTTTAGGACCATCAGGAAGGAAGATTTTTAGCTTGGCAGGAAACAGAAGGTATGTTTTAAACTCTGCTTTTTTAAGCTCCCTTATTAGTGGCAGAAAAACTTTTCTTTTAGCTATTACCAAGGAAGAATAGTCATTGTCAAAACGCACAGTTGTCTCATTAATCTTAACAGGAGCTTTAGCCCAAGCAGATTTAAGAACCATCTCTTTATCAAAAGATGATAGAAATCTAACTATAACTGATCTAGGATAGTTTTTGTTAGAGTTAGTATTAGCTATAGATCTATGTGCTCTTTCGATACCAAAAGAGAATGCTTCTGGTAAGTCTAAAGTTTTAGGGAGCCATGTTGTTAAAAAAGAAGTGATATTGTTACCTTCAATATTTTCTGGCAGTCCAAAAATCCTAATGTTATTGCACCTAGATCTATTTTCCAGGTCATCAAGCTTTGTTTGTAGATGTGTATTTTGTTTCAGCAAAAACTCTATGTTGATTTCCTCTTGTTGGATTCTATTTTCCATGTCATTTACAGTCTCTTCTATGCCTGTAATCTGGATCTTCTGTTGTTGCAAATCTATATGTAACAAGTCTATTTGTTTTGTAGTTTTTTCTATGAAGGTATCAATTTTAGTATCCAGTTTATCCATCTTAGCAGTAAGTTGCTGGAGTGTAGATATCAGAGACTGAAGTTCTTTCTTGATGCTGGAGTCTTGAGAATTTGTCTTACTGAAGGATTTACTAAATGACACAGATAAATATTCACGAGCTTCTATCAATGAGGTCAATTTAGCAAATTCAAAGGTTAAACTATTACTTTATGATTTATTACTTGAGGGGTCCATTGCCAAAGATACCTACAATTTTCTTTTGAATTCACAGCCAAGGGTTCCATCAGTCTTTGGAATTCCAAAGGTACATAAGGACCCAAATAATCCGCCACTTAGGCTTATTGTGGCATCTGAGGGTTCAGTTACATCCTCTTTAGCTAAATTTGTGGATGAAAAATTTAAAAAGTTGTCATATGATAGCCCACTGGTTCTGAAAGACTCATGGGATTTTCTCAGATGTGTCAAACCAGAATTTCACTCAGCAGACTTGGCTTTTGTTACTCTTGATGTTGTTGATCTGTTTGGATCAATCCCCCATGACATAGGGCTTCAGTGGTTCGAAGACATCATGAGAGACAGTAAAATGTTTACGTCAAATGACTTTAGGAATTGTTTAACTTTTATGGATGTAATTCTTCAGAACAACTTTATGTTTTTCCAGGGGGAATTTTTTCAACAGAAAAGAGGAGTAGCAATGGGGGCCAAATGTGCCCCCACATATGCAAATCTAGTTTTGTCAAGATGGGAACAACTTTACATTTTAAACTGTCCTTTCATAGATTGTTGGTCCTTATATAAAAGATTCTTGGACGACATAGTGATTTTTTGGACAGACACTCATGAGAAATTTATAGAGTTTTTGCATTATATTAAAAACACCACAAACTTTTTGGATTTTACTTACACTTATAATACTGAAAATCTTACTTATTTGGATGTTAACATTAAGAAAGAACCAGGTGGTTTTGCATCATGCATCCATCGAAAGGAAACATTTTCCAACTCTTATCTACATTTCCAGAGTAGT
Source organism: Protopterus annectens (assembly GCF_019279795.1). Taxonomy (NCBI): domain Eukaryota; kingdom Metazoa; phylum Chordata; order Ceratodontiformes; family Protopteridae; genus Protopterus; species Protopterus annectens. Next base: position 523,831,970 of record NC_056749.1, on the reverse strand, counting down.
CACCCTTATTTTCAGAAAAAGAACTTGGTTAAAGGACAGTTGGTCAGGGTGAGCAGGATGACATCTGGTGAAGAAGATTTTACAACTGAGTGTGTAAAATTAATGGAAATGTTTAGTAAACGTGGTTACCCAAATTCTTTATTACAAGAAATAATGGAGTCAGTGGTTTTGGAAAGGAACAACAGGTTTGCTCCCATTCTTGGAAAATCTAATTATGAGCTTATTAAAGTTAATACTAACATCCAAGAAGAGAACAAATGGGATGACGCATATATTATGGATTTTTCAGGAGATGCAGGGGCAATAAAACAAACTATAACTAGAGAATGGAACAGGTTTACAGAGATTTCTGACCTTGAGACACTTAAAAATAAAAATCTGACATTTATTTTCCGTAAGGATGTAAATTTCAAACAATTTTTTTAGTTTGGCAAAGCAAATACTTCTTCAAAAAGACCAGGTACTTTTAAATGTGGTAGTTGTCCGCAATGCCCTTTAATACACAACAGGGGTAGTATTCTAGTTACATCAAGAAATAGGGAGATTACCAGCAAATGTTTTTCCAACTGTAACACCAATGGTGTGGTATATATGGCTACTTGTAAGGTTTGTACTTCATTCTACATAGGCAAAACGGAGAGAAAATTAAGAAATCGTATTTATGAACACAGTTATGAAATTAGGAAGCAAAATAATAAAAATGCCCTTTACAGACATACTTTGATTTGTCCGCAAGCAACTTTTCTTTTTTATGTTTTGGAAATAGTACCCAAGGAATTGAGAGGGGGTATGTGGGAGGCAAAACTCGAATATAGGGAGTTATTTTGGCAGATTGTTTTAGACTCCACAAAACCCCCAGGTTTAAATTATATGATTTTCATTACTTCAGTTTTGAAACTAAGGGCTGCTAAATTGTGATTTGAGGTACAGCCACAAGATGGCACTAAACACAAGGGTTTTAGGTATATGTTTATCATTAAGGAATACAAAAGGTAGCTTTTTTAAAATGAAAAAGAAATAAATGCAGTTTTATGTTATATGAATTTAAAGCCAAAGTATAAAATGTTGAATTATATTACTTATATCTAACATTTATAATTATTTCATGGATCGTATTTTAATAATGATTTTAAAGTTTTTTTAAATGAGAAATTTTCATTACATTTTTTTACCTTTAAACTATTTGTTCAATTAAGGTATGTTAATGATCAATTATCATTGTATTTTGCACAGGTTGAATGGTATAAAATGATGTAAGGTCGACTGTGATTTGTTCATCTCTGATGAAGACTTGGATTCTATGTCGAAAACGTATTCTTTTGTGTTGCAGCATTAAGGAAATAAAGTGCTTGTGCTTATCTAAGGAGTTTGGTTTTTGACCTTCATTTGGGCACTCGTGCAAGTCCTGTTTTTTGGTTTTATGTTTTAAACTGTGCTTTTTTAAGCTCCCTTATTAGTGGCAGAAAAACTTTTCTTTTAGCTATTACCAAGGAAGAATAGTCATTGTCAAAACGCACAGTTGTCTCATTAATCTTAACAGGAGCTTTAGCCCAAGCAGATTTAAGAACCATCTCTTTATCAAAAGATGATAGAAATCTAACTATAACTGATCTAGGATAGTTTTTGTTAGAGTTAGTATTAGCTATAGATCTATGTGCTCTTTCGATACCAAAAGAGAATGCTTCTGGTAAGTCTAAAGTTTTAGGGAGCCATGTTGTTAAAAAAGAAGTAATATTGTTACCTTCAATATTTTCTGGCAGTCCAAAAATCCTAATGTTATTGCCGAGATCTATTTTCCAGGTCATCAAGCTTTGTATGTAGATGTGTATATTGCTTCAGCAAAAACTCTATGTTGATTTCCTCTTGTTGGATTCTATTTTCCATGTCATTTACAGTCTCTTCTATGCCTGTAATCTGGATCTTCTGTTGTTGCAAATCTATATGTAACAAGTCTATTTGTTTTGTAGTTTTTCTATGAAGGTATCAATTTTAGTATCCAGTTTATCCATCTTAGCAGTAAGTTGCTGGATTGTAGATATCAGAGACTGAAGTTCTTTCTTGATGCTGGAGTCTTGAGAATTTGTCTTACTGGAACTCATTTCAAACAGAGAAACTGACAAGAAAATTTCCAAGGTGATTTCTGACAGGAATATTTTTTTAATTTCCTTTCTTTTTTAGATATAGTTCAAGAAATAGATAAAACAAACATATTTAGAAAGAAAATTACTTCATAAATTAATTATTTAAGTAATTATTTCCTGTCAGTGCAGTGAAATTGGTGGAGCTGAAGAAATCTGCTGCTATCCTGTGTTCATCCTTGGCCACGCCCCAGTTCCTGAACAGTTTCTGAGTCAGACAGGAAAATGCAACATGACTTTTAACCCCCTCAGAAGCAGGAAGATTACAGAACTCAGAAAATTATTGCTAAAGCAGACTTTTAAATGCTCTAGTTTTTAAAATGATATTTCCCAGTATAAAAGACAAACTGTAAGTAGTGTAATTTAATATACTAGTAATTATTTATACTTCTGAATGGCTTACTTTAGCTATATACACCTGGAACATCTGTTTAATTAGTGAAGGGGGGACAGGTAAAATAATGCACAAAGGATACATGTCTGATGTGGGAGACAGAGGTGTTCTCATTAAACCTTAAACACAGTACACAAATGTGCACTTAATAGTTGAGTGAAAATTTGTATTAAATGTTTTCAGCATTACTAGTAAGTGTCCTATTCCCTCTGTAGCTGATACAGTTTTTGTTAAATTTAATTATGAAGTTTTTAATGAATAGTATTCCTAGTCAAAGCCTTTGTTCATACCAGATAATGCTGTAGCATCACTTTATTATTCAGAAGACTCAGATATGTGTTTTATACAGAGGATTGTGGAATAACATAAGCTGAAAAACACATATAATTTCATTAAGATAATTATACATTTGCATAAAATACAAACCTTAGCAGTCTGCTTAATAATTCAGCCTTGTTAGATAATGAATATGAATGTACATAACCAAAATTTATACTGGCTGTTTTCACAAGCTTCCAGTCTGTGTGACTGATTAGATGGGAATTTGTAATCAGTTATGAGATTTTGGTAGTGAATGTGGTGGACATGTCAGTAATTTACATAGGCAAAATGTTAATATAGGTACTGGTACATGCTAAACCTTGTCATCACAATAAACAAAACATGCTGGAGGGATATGTTCCTGACCCAGAGACTCCCCAGACTCTGGAATAGACTGCCCATACATGTCAAGCAAAGCACCTCTTTGGCCTTCTTCAAAAGGAACCTTAATGATTGGATGGGAGAAAGGAAATTCACCCTGGGGATCATGTCAGTCACCCTACTAGACAGGGGTCCATGAAGTAAATAGTGTGGGAAGAATTAGCAAGGAAATTGTTATGGCTAGGCTTGTATAGGCCCTAGGGCTGACAGCCTAGTACCAACCTATGAACCTATGGTTCATAACCTTTTTACAAAGTGTAATAAATACAGGTAATCTGTTATTCAATGTTGAACATACAGGACATGAAACCGAAAGAAAGTTAAAACAAAGAATTTATGAACATCAATATGCTATGAATAAAGGGGATAACACTAACGCACTAGCCAAACACATCTTAGAACACCCAGATCATGGGTTCACATTTGTAGTATTGCAACAGGTTAAAAACGACTCGAGGGGTGGCCCATGGCATCTTCGATTAGAAGAACAAGAGGTATTTTGGCAGATAAGAACATCAGCTCATGTCCCCCTGGGGCTCAACGAATATGCCTCTATTAAGTGTGTGCTAAAGCTTAACGCACTATCTAGGTAAGAAGGCATCGACAAAGAAAATTCATGTGCTTCTAGATTATGTAAGTATTAAGTATAGTTAATTTTAATACATATTTTTAACACATAACATATACAAAAATTTTGAGTCGTATAATGTTATTTTGATATGAGAGCCTTATGTCTTCTCAAAAATAAGGGAGGAAGGTTGAATGTTAGCAATGTAGTTTGTGTCTATGTAAACACATACACAATAAAATTATGATAATAAAAGGGTATTTATACACATCTATATGCAGGACCATATTTTGTTTTAAAGTAACCCAATGACATCAGCGTTGGTTTATTATTTGTCCTTGCATTAATGCCAATACATTATATAAGGCATTCATAGTAAATCTGTGTATTTTTTTAATAGTAACAATACATGTATGCATTGGTATTTTTAACATTGTAATCAAGGTTTTAATATGTGATTTTTAAGCAATTTTGATTATGAGGTTGCGTGCCTTTTACTTAAAGTATAGTAATGAGTTAACCCCAGGACAATGAATTAGTATTTTAACCAATTAAGTAATTATATAATTATTAAATTAATTACATTTTGTATATATATATATATATATATATATATATATATATATAGAATGTGTTTTTGTATGTAAAATTGTCTGATGAAGTTGGGGTATTAGCCCCTTTGAAAACGCTCACAATTAAAGTTGTGTTTAACTGGCTGGTGCATGTGTTACTACTTTCGAGACCACCCTGTTTGTGTTTGTTTAAGTTTTACTTATTTAATTTCTTCAGTTTGTTCATAATGATGGGTTAATTAACCCTTTAAAGAGGGGTACTTTAAATAAGTATTTAATGATACATAAAGCAGACATTGTTTTTCTGCAAGAAACCCATTTATTGACTAGAGATCTAAACAGATTGCTGCTAAAAGATTATTCAGTTTTAACTGGTTCTCAGTTTGATTGAAAAAGAAGAGGTGCTTTTATTCTCCAGGAGAAAAAAAAACATCAGGTCTACCTAAATTTTTCCTATTCCAACAAGAATGGTATGCTGGGATTGGTGATATTAGAAAATGGTAAAACATACTATAACCTTATAATTACGTACTGGATCCCTGGGATTAGTTTTAAAAAGGAATACTTAGATCTAACACTATACTATAAAGGAGAAATGTTGATAGCTGGTGATTTTAACTACATCCTCTCAGACAAAAAATTACAAATGTTAAACAAATCAGGCTATATTCAGTAGCAAAACATTTAAATTATTATATTAATACAAGGTCTATGACAGATATATCAGATTTAAAAATAGATGGTTCTTTAAAATGTACTCACGAGTCTTTTAGATGTGGGACTCCAACCAATAATGTATTTGTATCAAATGCATTATACTCCAAAATAGAGGAGATACTAATAGTTTAATGTTCCTTATCTAACCACAATGCTATTACATTTAAATAAATTTTAAGTCCAAAAAAATGAATTTCTTGCCAAACAGTCCTTGCCTATATAACTAAACTAAAAGGCTAAAATGAATGGTTATTAAAAGAGATAAATCAATTTTTGGAATGTAACAATAATGGTGAGGTCCCTGATGTCATACTATGGGGCAGGTTAAAAGCTTACTTATATGGTAAGGTAAGGAACTGGTATATTTGTAAAAGAAAAGAATGGGATAAAAAGTTAAATGCTTTCCAATCTGAAATTGATAAATTAAAATTAAACTTTAAACTCAATGATAAAGCTGCAAACACACAGTTGAATAATCTAAATCAGAAAAACCTAGAAGTCTTACATCATAAGATTTCCATTAATAATAGAAAAAATCAAATTACAGTCATATTCAATAACTCCCAAGAGCCTTCATGGACTAGCTATTAGATTGAAAAACATGAATAAAATAAACCATATCAAGGAGATTGTTTATAAAGAAGGGAATAAAACAAAGTTACAGATCTGAAAGCTATATTAAAATGTTTTAACAAATGTTATGAACAAATTAATAAAACAAAGTCAAACCTGAATAACAACACATTATTGGATAGTTTTTTAAAAAGAAAACATGCATAATATACTATGAAAAGAACTGAAAAACAAGACTGATAACTGATTTTCCTTTAAGGAATTAAAATACCAGATTAAAAATCTTAAAACTAATAAAGCACCAGGTTTGGATGGGATAATTCCTGCTCTACATAAATTTTTACCTAATAATATTTTAAAAATTTATTAAATGCTTTTGAAGAAGTTAAGAGCAAATCTAACATTCCCTCCCTAGTGGAGATATTCTCTTATTACACCCATTTTAAAAGCAGATAAGGACCCTGTTCTATATTTTTCTTATTGACCTATATAATATAAAAATAAAAAGAATTATCCATAATAGGCTTAGATATGGATAAAGCTTTTGACTCTGTGAATTGGTCATACTTGTTCAGAGTACTAAATGAATATAAATTGTCCACTGATTTCATAAAGTTAATTAAAAAGCTTTATGAAAACACAATTTCTTTTGCCAAAATAGGCTACTTTATCTCTAGCCCCTTTGATATCTTAAAAGGTAACAAACAGGGATGACTTTTATCCCCTTTGTTCTTTGCACCTATTATAGAGCCATTTGCTAATTATATAAAATGTAACATAAACATTAAAGTTTTTTAAATAAATTAAAAGTTTTCTTCTAAAATTCAAATTTTTGCTGATGACATTCTGCTCACTAGTGGTAACATTGAACGCTCGTTGGATCATATAGTTAGCTCTATGGACTTTTTGAAATATTTCAGGCATGAAATTTAATCACAATAGAGCAAAAACCTTGCTTATAAAGAAAGAGATAACCACTAACTTAAACTCTTACAAACAATTTGGCTGGGACAATTTACAGTTAAAATACTTAAAAATCAAGTTTAGTTAACTACCAAAACCTAAATGATACAATATCCAAATTAACAGACAATTGAATGAATTATTATTCACATTTGAAGATAGACTTAACATTGATAAAAATGATACTCTTACTAAAAATCTCATTCTTTAGTCAGTTGTTAATTCTTCCCCTTCTAAAAAAGTTTAAGAAAAATAAACTCTATTTAGTGAAGCTCTTATTGTGTCTCAAAAAAGCAAGAATCTCCCTAAATTGGCACATCAAATGTTGGGAGGAGGGAGGCATCGGTTTCCCCAATATTGACTTATATTCTAAATCTGTAATTATTAAAGTAATACTTCAGTAGCTTGACCCCCTCTTATGCTTCCTTTTGTAAATCAATACATGAAAATATACTAATAGATAATAACTAATATATCATTAAAATGTGTACACATTTGGATATCAACACCTGTTTTGGGTTTTAGAAGACTATACATTAAATGAAAAACATAAATTTATTCTCTACACTTTCATACACAGCATCCATGGGACCGGACAACATCCCAGGCTACATTTTAAATGGACTTCAGAATGAACTGGCTCCCCACTTAAGCACCATGTTCAATAATAGACTCACATCGGGCTTTGTGCCCACTAAATGGTGCACAGCAACAGTTATCCCACTCCACAAACGGGGAGCCACCACTGATTCTGGGAACTATTGACCTATTAGCCTGACAAGCCTGGTCTGCAAGGCCATGGAAAGTATCATGGAACTCATAAACAAAGACATTGGTAACCTCCAAACTCTGGATCCCACCCAGTTCGGGTTTGTGAAATGCAGATCATGCCTCCTGAACCTGATCAATTTCTTTGAGGCAGTCACCAGAGCCATGGATGAGGGTAAGGTGGTTCACACAGCCTATCTTGACCTCGCCAAGGCTTTCGACACCATCCCCCATTCTGGAAATATAGCTAAACCCACTAAACTAGGTATAAATCCCTATGTCACAAGATGGGTTGCTAACTGGCTCACTGACAGAACCCACACTGTAAAAGTTGCAGAATCCAAACTTGACCTCAAAGCAGTGACAAGTGGATTACCACAGGGTTCCGTCCTGGGACCTCTCCTGTTTGGTATCTACTTCTCTGAAGTACAGGCTAACACAGAAGGCCTCTGGCTAACGAAGTTTGCAGATGACTGCAAACTAGGAGCCATAGTCAAGTCCCCAAATGATGTGGACATCCTACAGAAGGGCCTCACTTAGACAGATGCCTGGTGTCAGAGCCATGGCTTCAAGCTCAATGCCAAAAAGTGCAGTGTCATCCCCTTTGGAAAAACTCTGTACCCATGAACTACCACATAGGCAGCAATCTACTTAACACTGAATGCGTGATAATAGACCTTGGGACCCAGGTGGACAGTAGTCTCTCCTTTGATAGTCACATCACCACAGTAGTCAGGAAGTCCTTCTACATGGCACACCTCATCATAAAAGGGTTCTCTACTCGTCACTCATTAAACCCATTATAGAGTACAACGCCCCTTTTCAAATGTACCTCACAAGACATCTGCAGCAGCTGGAAAGCTACAGAAGTACCTCACAAAGATGATTACTGGCCTCAAACAAATACACTACACTGACTGCCTCAAAAAATACCAGCTTTACTCCATAGCATATCACCTACTCCGAGGTGATCTCTGCCTAACATATAAAGCTATGTCAAACCCACAGCTGTTGGACATGCTACACCTAAAGAAATCCCAATCCCTGCAAGCTGCATGCTTTAGGGACCTAAACCTTGTCACCACAATAAACAAGACACGCTGGAGGGATAGATTCCTGTCCCAGAGACTTCCTATACTCTGGAACAAGCTACCCATCTATGTCAAACAAAGTTCTTCATTAGCACTCTTCAAGAAAAATCTTGATGAGTGGATGGGAAATAGGAAATACTTCCCGGGGATCACTTCTGTGTCTCTGCTGGACAGTGGCACAGGAAAATAACTTTCTTGGGTGGCGTAAGCTATGGAACCTTGCTGGCTAGGCTTCCATAGGCCCTTGGGCCGATAGCCTAGTACCTACCTATGAACCTATAAATCAAGTTCTATTAATATTCAAGAGATTTATGAATTCGAATTATCTAATCAGAAATTTACTAATAATATTATTTCCTATAGCTTTCACAAATGTATGCTCAGTATCTTTTAATACAATTGAAATGTTTGATTTAAATAATAGTAATTTAATTTATTGGCATCAATTTCTGAATGGGAATAAAATACGCTCAGCTGATTATCTGATTACTAAGTACAGTCTGGAAAATAGTGGTTGGTTAGATATACAATCATGTAAGGAAGAGATTCAAAACAAAATTAAAATAACATTAGACATACAAACTAAAACTATTACAAAAATCGTAGACTTCTTTTCTAATATAAATAATAATCCATCTAAAGGTAAGTCATACTTGTTAATCATAGGTCAAATTACTAGACTTGAATTAATTCCCCTTGAATTGTCATATTGGAATTACTCAACAAAAACAACAACAAATAAATACATACATAATTAAAGAAGAATTTTCTGAGAAAAGTTAGAAACTATCCTTAACATTTGCATGAAAATCAAAGTCCTCTCTATAATGGAAGATTTATTCATGGACATTTTTTACACAGAATTGTTCTAACACCCCACAAAATTGCTATTATACATAAATCAGAAAAAATAAAATGCTGGAGATGCAATGAAGCCCTTGATGAAAACTGGGTTCATATGATCAAAGAATGCAACATAATGTCATCTTTCTAGACTGATTTTAGAAGCTTTTGCCAAAAATTGTGGTCAGATAATTATACTATTACAGATTCCTTGATTGTGATGAATGCCCCAATCCCAGACATTATTCCAGTATCACGAATATCTCTTCTTTGGTCTGTCCTAGATATTGTTAGGAAAATTATAACTAAAAACTGGAAATGTAAAACTACTCTCTATTTTACTAGTGAATTTATCTGTCTAGCAAAATCTGTTTATAGAAATGAATTATCAACCATAAAATGAGAAGTATAAATATAACTCATTAATACATGGCCTGGAAGAAATGTAATGATCTGTGAGAAAAGCACTAATGGTTTTGTATATATAATTCTTGTTATGGACTTTTGTATATAGTTTTGTTTTATTTTGTTTCAAATTGTTGAATTATTGTTGAAATATATAAAAATTAAACAAACACTTAAAAAAGCCAACAATGGCATTTACTCCTTGAATGACAGGAATGTAGCAGTTGGGTTTCTTAAAGGAAGATATACTGTATCACAATGCATTCATACAGTACCCTATTTTACAACATTACATGCTTTGCATGAGTATTATACACATCATACATGACATTATAATGACTACTAATTTTAAAATTCATTTTTATAACCACTAATGATTACAAAATCTAGCATCACTGGAATTTTAAATCACAGAAGAACAAAAACAGACCCTTTTCAGATTATGCACCACTTATATAAAGGTGTGGCAGCCCCTAACCTAGAAAAGCTGTAAGGCATTAGTTTGTAGGGATGAGAGGTTGGCCTAATGGTTAAGGTGTTTACCTTACAGACACAAGGTGCAGGGTTTGATTCTTGCATGGAGTAACTGGCTAGGTTTTAAAAAATGGCCTGAAAAAGCAGGTAGCCTAGTATGAACCTATGTAGTGAAAAGGCAAATAGGTTTTTATAAGTATGCACAAGTGATCATACAAGCCACAACGTCAATAAATACAACCAAAGGGAAGCAAATAAAACTGACAGCAAAAAACAACAGTGCCATTCATAAATAAGTACTTGAGAAGCATGCGATTATTGATCTTACAAGCACAGATTAAAGAACAGGTCACCCACCAAGTTAAAAAGAAAGTGACATTCAATCCTCCTCTCCCCATGAGCATACAGCATATCATTTTCCTCTGGACACTAAAACCATACTGCCACCATACCAACCAACTATAGTCATATTGACTATGTACATCATGGTATTTGGCTTCCAGAACATTAAAAATTGTTGTTGCATACACATTAGCCCTTCAAAAATAGCTAAATAACCAGCCCCACATTTGGGAAGAAATATACACATTCTCACTAAAATACACTACAAAGAACAGTTGTCACTGTCATCCACAAACTAATACCGTAGCCAATTAAAAGTCACTAATTTTAACATACACCAAAATCATAATGATAACCACCACAGCCATCTAGCCTGAGAAACAATGCACACAATATCTGCAAGTGAGCAAACAGTGATGTACAGTGATGAGCTATAGGTAAAACAAAAAATATAACAGTGACATGATGTAGTCAAAAAGCAAACAGTGATATGCAGTAGGAAAAAAAAGAAAAAGTCATATATAGCATAAATACTTAAAGTCTCAGTTCGGCATACAACACAGAATGCACATTTCCCTCTGCATAGAAAGAACTGCATACAAAATTCATAGTACACCTCCATCCCATTCCTCCAACTCTGAAAAACAAAAACTCACACAAACAAAATGTATATTGCCCCCCCAGCCATAACACTCAGTTTCTTGACTTAAAAATTCTGAAGAAAACCAATAATGATGGGAACAGTCTGCCAGTTAATGCAGAGGACAAACTCTGAGCTGATCATGAGCTGTATCCTGTGTCCAGGATACAAAATTTGATTCCTTCCACCTTCATATGCCTACAGTGTGACTCTGATCTCCCAGCATACCTCTCAACCTTTTAGCTAAAAAAAAATGTCTGGAGAAAGCTAAAAAAATTAGGATGGGGAGACAAAAGTACACAAACACACACACACGCACGCACACGCACGCACGTGCACACACACACACACACACACACACACACACACACACACACACACACACACACAAACAAAAGTGACAAGCATGAGACAGATTTTAAACATTACTTTTACAAACTTTAAGGCGGCTAGAACATTATGTATTCAATTACCATGCGACTTTTTAAACATATGAAGTATGTAACTCAATTTACCACGATTTGCTGGAAAACCATTACGTTTTGTCCTGGTCCCCTTCAATAAAAATATCACACCAAATGACATTTGATGGCCTTTATTAAATTTTCATAAACATAACTTTGTTATCCAATATTTATTAATTAGAACTGAAACGCAACATAGCTGATTGAATTCCAACATCCTCATCATGTTAATCAATATAGTGTGACCTTGCTCATCCTGACCCAGTAAGCAGCATCTATACCTCCATCTCACTTACTTATGAAGCAGCGCCCCATTACTCACTTCATTTACCACTTACTGAATTAACATCCAACCAAGTAAGCAACATCCTTACCCCGCTTGCTTATTTGAGCCACCTTCAAATACTCACTTTCCTTTCCCAATTCATTGGAATGACAATCCAAAAACCAGAGGGGGAACAGAAGAGGGCACGCATGTCCCTCTTCTCCACCCACAAGCCTAACAAACATCATTTGGTGTACCCCATTCTAACTAACCAAAATAAATCCGCTTCATCAGCACCAAAAACCCTATCATATAACTAACAAGTGGTGGCTGGTGACTTCAAATTATAGGGGAGCTGCAGGAGACAGCTGAATGGCTGGGGCCAATGGGAAGGGGTGCAAAGGGGGTGCACTTGCACCCCCCTGGAATTGGCTGACTAATGTTATAATTTAAAAAAAAAAGTTTGTTTTTTTTGGATGTTCTTCTTTAAGAAGAATGGTCAGGTGTGCTGACATCATCATGTGGCAATATTTTCAAGTTTTGACGGCGGAACTTACATGGACGGACGGTTTTGGGGTTCGGAAAATGGGACCGGAACTGAATCGACGGATTCGCAAGCGGAAGAAACGAGGAAGATGGGACACTTTCAGAGTAAGTTTGTGTGTGTGTGTGTGTGTGTGTGTGTGTGTGTGTGTGTGTGTGTGTGTGTGTGTGTGTGTGTGTGTGTGTGTGTGTGTGTGTGTGTGTTATTAAGTGGGTCATTTTAATGGTTTATTTATCTATTTTTGTTATTTACTGATTCAGCGTAGTATATACTGAGTGCCAATGTACAGGTCTGAAATTGAGGAGCTTCATGGAAGGTTGCAAAGGGGAATTGTTATATGTTTTATGGCCTGCAGTTTCAAGAACCACTAAGTATTGTGTTTGTTCTTATTTTAGTACTAGCTGTGCATGCTCAGTGGTGAGGAGAAAGATCCACTAAAGGAGGAAGTAGCAGAGGACATCATAGACCCATTTACTGGTGATGCACTCTCCCTTGATACTGTGGTATCACTTTTTCACTATGGATACATTTCAGCTTAATTCTTTTATTGGATATTCTTATCTGTGCCCATTTAAGACTGTATTACACTTGCATTTACATCTGATACTTTTATCTGCATAATGAACTCCAGTTCTAAACTGGATGTGGCCAGACCTGGGAGTGTACAAAGGGCCACTTTCAAAAAAGAAGATCTTCTCAGTCCATTTTACATGACTCATAAAATATTTATAGAATTTCCTCCACCAACAATAGTTGCATATGCTATACAACAACTTTGAAACATTAGGAGGGAGACTATATAAAAATGTATAGACTAATAAAAAAGCACATATGAAGCTATTTAAGACAGACTCAATTGCCTTTTATATTGAAGGGAAATAATCTCCTACCAGTAGTGGAGATTCCCTCTATCTGCTGTGTTGGGCCTCACAACACCCCTGTGAAAACATTCTTTCCTCAATTATACTCACCCTGTCAGGTATTATTAAGGTCATGACAGGAAAGGGTCAGTAGACCAGTGCACTCTCAAAACTTTACAAAAATAATTGTTGTATATAAAAGGCAGAACATGGATTGCTGCATACTTCATATCCCACTGACGTTGCTGGTGGAAAAGTTGGTAGTCTAAGTTGGACTCTGGTGACACACGCTCAGACAGCATATCAGTGTCAGAAGTGAAGGCCAAAGAATGGATGGATGCATTCTCATCCTGAAAAGATTGGTGTGAGAAATGGCAGTGAGGCTGCTATCCTCGGGAATACCAAAGCAATAGTGGCCCCAGATCAGGGTACATTTGTGTTGTGTGTGGGTGTCACAAGCTTTAATACTTGGTCGTCTGAAAAGAGCTCACATGGGCACTTTTTGTTTTCAATTACTGTTTTACAAGTGTTGCATTCTGTCAATCACCCCATACAGTAGGATGAGGCACTGCCAGCCTGAAGGAACATGAGGTGACTGCAGACACCATTCATAAGCGACTACTACCCCAAATATTTTTTCAGCAAAGGACAAAGAGAAATACATCAGCCCCACTAAGAAATAAGAACTCTGACAAATTTAGTAGACCCTTTAAAGGGTAATTGCCAAGAACCTGAGGGCAAAAGTGACTAGCATTTAATTACAAACACTGTAAGTGTGTGTGCATGTGTACATACTTTCTGTTGTTACAGTATGATGTAGTGTGGTGCTGATAGTTACTTCAGATTTTACCCACTGCAGTATTTTGGGGATTAGCATCATATTACAGTATGATGTAGTGTGGTGCTGATAGTTACTTCAGATTTTTACCCACTGCAGTATTTTGGGGGATTCACTGCAGTATTTTGGGGGATTAGCATCATATCACAGATCTAACTGATACTTTTTTATCTACATTAACTTGTATTGACACTACAGTTTTACATGACTGGATTCCTTTGCACTTAAGAGACTAAAGTCCCCCACTAAAGGAGTATTATAAAGCAGCAGTTGATGAAACAAAAGGTCAAGGTAGTATGTCTCTAAGAATGTAAAACAGACAGGAGGTACACTTGGTTACTTAATAACTTTAGTAGTGAGTGGCTTTAATAAGAAATCTGAAGCTGTTGTGGTAATTTTTGTTAGAACTTCCATGAGTTGGCAGCTAGTGAGAAAGCATACAAAAGAGGAAGGTAGATGGATATGGCCAAAGTCTGATACCACTGAAAGACCCTTACTGCTGGGACACATATATGGATATTATCATAGTTTCCCAAATCTTCTGATAAATTATTTGGCATGTCAGAAGTGGTAGGAGAAGTGGATGCCTCTGATTTTGGCTTGGGACTATAATGTGGTTGCATATTCCTTCGGTAACGTAACTACTCCCTTGTTCAGAGAAGCATGTGAAGGCCAGCATGTCTGACTTAGATTTAAAAGATATTTGGAAGATCCTACACCCTCAGGATGAAGAATTTACATTTACTTCCCAAGGGGCTGAACATTCACAAATCATACACAACACAACACGCACACCATTCAACCCACAACATACAAACTACACAATCCTACACTATATCTTATAGCTTCAAGTGCGTGCATTTAGCAGCATTACCCTTAGTTTCTTGTTCCTTGTGCTGTCTATGGGGGTGGGTTTGACTTTTGAGCCTTGCCTAAAAAAGGCACTATGGGGGTGGCAAGAGCCTTTGCCAATATCCGAAAGCCCAGTGGCGACAGATGCAAGCCGTCCCTAGTGAAGTAACATGGCTTGTCGAGCATGTCATCCCAGGCTGACAGAAACTGGATCCCCTTTGAATGACACCAAAATTCTAGCCAATTGTTAAAATCGATCATTTTGTCTTTGTACTGTGGCATCATTCTAGGTGAGGGTAAGATTCTGCTCAAAGTCAGGGTCATACCAGCCTGGGCTACATGATCATAGAGCTCCTCTATGTCTCTTTTCATGTAGTCCAGGGAGGTACATCTCAGGTCATTCACACCAGCATGTGCAATGACTGAGTCCTATTTGTATTTGCTTTGGAGTGACCTGAGTGCTTGCGTTATGTGGCGGATCCTAGCACCCGACAGGCAGCTCACCATGACCTTCTCTTTATTCAGCCTGGTGAGCGGACGTCAGTGTGTCTGACAATAGAGTCACCTATTACAAGAGTATCAGGTGTTATTCAGCCTTAAGGGCTGTGGCTGCTGGCACACTGACTTTGTGGGCTATGTGTTGTGCATGTTTTGTTTTGAGGTAGCGTTTGCTTGGATGTCTGCTTTGGAGGTCTCTGTTGCTTAGGTAGATTTTTATTTAGAGCCTCAGAGTATGTTTTTGTGTATTTATGTGTTTGGTTCGCTGATGTGTTGGGACTATGTGATACTGGAGCAAACTCAGACAGCCCTGGTTGAACTATACCTCTCAGTTGTCCATATCTTTGCAGAATGAATAGATATTTGCTTGTCCATATCTTTGCAGAATGAATAGATATTTGCTTCTTATTTTTGGTTTGTTCCTCATACAATGAAGTCACTAAATGACAGACATTTGAGTTTCAGACGTCATAACCTTCAGAAAAATGCATGCTAATGCAAGACCTGTTATTCTATCAACTGTCAAGTTTATACAAGAGCAATTTTTAGTAGTGTTTGTATGTTCCCCCAATATATTTAGCCTTGTCCAGATTTCCTGCATTAAGAGGTTGAGAGGTATGTGCAAATCACTTTGTAGAATTAGGAATATCCAAACCTCTCCACCGTCCCCAATTTTGGCTCAAAATGTTGCTCTCCTCTAATAATCCTTCCTCAAAATGGCAATTTTGGAAGAAAATGTGATTGAAGTCTCCTAGAATAATGGTGTTGGCTTAATGCATAGGGACACCATATTAGTTAGGTAGGAGATATGGACTGATGGGGTACATAGAGGGGACCTATAGTTAGGTATGACACAGTAAGGAGTTTTGTTAATGCTAAGCTGGATGCAGAGGAATTCCACATCATTATCTCACATAGCAAGTCTTGAGATGAAATGTTGTTTTAGAATATGTAGACACCATCACCTTTTCATCTAATGTGTTTTCCAGGGGAAGCAGTGCTTGTAAGGAGTGAACTTTTTAGCTTAGGCATATATGTTTTCCAGGGGAAGCAGTGCTTGTAAGGAGTGAACTTTTTAGCTTAGGCATATATGTTTTCCAGGGGAAGCAGTGCTTGTAAGGAGTAAACTTTTTAGCTTAGGCTCTGAAAAGGAAATTGGTTATTTTCTAATTCATGTAGCTATAAAATTCAGTATAAAACTGTAAGTTTCTGAATGCAAACACACTAGTTAAGCAGCATCATGGTAGGGAGTACTTCAGTACAGAGAGATTCAACTATATACATAGCCCTTTCTGTCAAACACACACACACCATGGTCACACAGAGTTTACAGTTGTTGTAACACGTTTCTGAATGCAAACACACTATTAAAGCAGAATCGTGGTAGGGAGCACTTCAGTACAGAGAGATTCAACTATATACATAGCCATGAGTTCCCTTATACCTTTCTGTCAAAAACAAATGTACACCATGGTCACAGAGTTTACAGTTGTTGTAACTTTGAAAAATCAATCTATTTATGTATTTCTTGCACTAAAGTTGAGGTGTGTGTGTGACAGAGAGAAATGCCCTAGTTAGCTCTAACAGGTGGAATTTATGTGCAACTGTTTTGTTTAGCAAATGGTATCATTATTGTGGTATAGAATTTTAAAGCAGTGTTAGCACAGCAGGTAGCATACATGCATATTGATGCAAAGGGCTGTAGGTTCTATTCATACAGCATGTACATTTGTATTTTAAGGTATGGTACTGCAATTCTTAGTATGTTCTCCTTTGGATGAGACACCTAATAACTATGAACCTACTTTTCAGCCTGCCACCCATTCCCTATTGCAATATATCAGCTTACCATTTATTTTAATGTAGCACATGCAATTTATTCTTAAAGGGCAACAGGCACTGAATTTGTAAATGAAACACTGAAATATAAAGTTTTTTCTAGTAACAACCTCTTCATTGGTTTCAGATCTCTTTAATGTGGAATTATTCAGATGACTTTTACTTCTGCAGAGATTCTGCATACTGATTGATATTGGTGGATTTTATGACAGAAGTTTGAGTGTTCCTTTATGGTTAAAATGTTCTGAATTGGGCAGGCTGTCATTATTGGTTCATATGATTTGTTTCATTGCTTAAAGGAAAGATGCTCAGAACTATAAATTTAAAACACTCTAACAAGTGGTGCTGTGTTATACAAGGGATATAATTCAATGATTATGTAGTATAATAGTCAGGAAGGTGAATCGAAGAACTCTTGCATGTTTCTAAAAATGTGTGCAAGGAGCCTATGATTTGGAAATGGGCCAAAGATAAACTTACCTTGCCACTGGCCAGATGCATGTTCGTGAAATATGGGTTTCATGCTGTTTCAGTGAATGTGGGTTTCAAAGGTAGAGAAGTTTTAATGCTAAGTCTGTTTTCATTGTAAGACTATTGTTTTGTTTAGGTTTAGTAAATGTCTGTCAGTGTTTGTGCTATAAAATTTGAAATAAAAGTTGTAAATGAAATCCAGATATCTGTAGTCATTGTAGAAGTAAAGCATAAAACAAGTATGCACACAGAGATTTGAACAATTTCTATAAAATGGGGAGAAATAGCCAAGTAATGGGACACTGGAATGGCTGAGTGGGTGGGGGAGTGGGCGGGGCATCATCAGGGTGGAGCGTTGTGGGCAGGGCTTGAGTTTGCACCCCCCTGCAAAAAATCCTGCGGGCTCCCTTGGGTGCGGCCAACTAGAAAGGGGTGGAGGTATGCTCAAAACCACAACAACTGGAACTTTAATTAAATACCTGCCCTGGGTGCCAAACCTTCATTACGAGAGTCCAATCAAGACAAAATGAAGTGCAGAAGAAAAAAATATTTCAATACATTGGCTACATGACAGCTTACTTAATATCTAAATGAAAACACAAAGGTTGTGAGGCATGAAACCATAAATTACTTTTTAAATACATTACTGGAATGCCAGTCAAAATCAAGTATATATAAAAAAAACAAGCAGCACTCAACTCAAACCACTTTTCCTTGCACTGCAGTTCTAATTATAATTTATATTCAGCTTTATAAAATTACCAAGTAACATGCTGAAAGTAGCAATCTCTGTGATACCCCCACTTGTAAAAATGTTTCTTATCCAAAAAAGACCTGCTACCTGACAACAACTATCTACTTGTTTCATGGGGAAGACATGATCAAAGTAAAAATGAACAGTAAACAAGAAACAAGCTCAAGATATATTGCTTAAAGGATTACTGCACAAGTTATGGACCACGCATGATTGATTGGCATTCTGTTTAGTTTACAGGCAAAGCCTGCAAAGTAGACTGCAAGTCTCCAACAAATGTAATAAGCTTCTGAAAATACTGTAATCCTGTCTTTTATTACAAATACTGTCATATGCATTTTAATACCTAAGGCTTATACGTTATCTAGGTATGTAAATATTCTCTGCATGGCAACAACAAAAGGCTTATTCTCTGCATGGCAACAACAACAAAAGACTTTCAATGTTGGTAATTCTTTAACAGTATGCTTATTAAAGCTTACTTGCATCTTACAATCTCCAACAAGCTTACGTGATGGGTCATTAAAGCATTGCTACTTAAACACAGAGCGACAGGGCACTGCTACAGTATACATTTTCTGAACAATAAGAATCATAAATCAACAGTATAAAAATATGACAGAAAACCAGAACATTCTGCAAAATCAAGGGCAGATGAAAAACCATTGTCGTACATATGTCTACCTTGGATGGGAGAAAACTCTGCACACTTACACTGCATAACTGCTCCTTGCCTTACTTGGACACATCCAGAGTCACTACATGGGGGAGTGAGGTGCATCAAGTATGTCACAATTTGAAATGTCTCTGGCTGACTGTGATGGCTCTGACACTCACACCCTCTCAACCTCAGAGCAAGACATCTGGACAAAGCCATCCATAGAAGTGGGACACAGGCCCAAAAATAAGGACAAATTTTAAATATTGCTCTTATAAACTTAGAAAGATAAGAATAGTAGCAGGTCTTGCATTGGTATGAATTTTCTGAAGGGTATGAAATCTGAAACTCAAATGTCTGCCATTATTTTCTAACTTCAATATTTAATGATTTGCCACAAATTTGCCAGAAAACCACAATTTTATGAAAAATAGACAAACGTGATACAAAAATATAAAATTGCCACACAATACAGCTGGGAACCTGTCAAAGAAGGGACACCTTTTTAATATTATTAAATGTTAACTTGAGCAGCTGACAAAATAAGAGAATCTACATGCATTTCTGAAATAAAAGTAATTTATAACTCTGATCATTACAGTTATTTATAATTGTAAACCCTCCACGCTTTCTTCCAAAATTGCCATTTTACAGAGGGATTATTAGGGGGAGAGCAACACTTTCAGCCAAAATTGGGGACAGTTGAGAGGCTTGGATATTCCTAATTCTATAAAGTGATTTATTTGCACGTACCTCTCAACCTCTTAATGCACGAAATCTGGGTAAGGCCAAATATATTGGGGGAACATACAAACAGTACTAAAAAGACAGTTGATAGAATAACAGGTCTTGCTTTAGCATGCATTTTTCTGAAGGTTATGACGTTGAAATTCAATGTCTGTCATTAATTAGTGACTTCATTCCTAAATGATTTGCCAGAAAATCACACATTTTATGAGGAACAAATCAAAAATAAGAAGCAAAAATGTATTCATTCTCCAAACATCTGGACAGATGAGAGGTATAGTTCAGCCGTGGCTGTTTTTGAGTTTGCTGCCCTTCCTCCCTCAGAAAATCATGGTCGAATGGAGCCTCCCCCCTGCAGCCATTCTAATGTCCCATTCCTTGGTTATTTCACCCCATTTACCATAAACACTGTAATGTGCATACTGCTTTACTTCTGCGATTATTTGGATTTGAAAGTTTTATTTTGCATTTTACAGCACAAACACTAATAGATATCTGTGAAACAAAGCAATGCAGTCTCACAATGAAAATAAACTTAGCATTAAAACGTCTCTTCCATTGAAACTCACATTCATTGAAACCCACATTCAAAGAAAATACATTTTGCCAGTGGCAGATAAAGATTAACTTTGGGGTGTTTTCAAATCATAGGCCCCTTGCACATGAAACATACACATGCTCTTTGATACACCTTCCTGATTGTCTTAAATTATATTCCTTATACAATACATTACAGCTGTTAGAGGGTGTTTTAAATTTTTGAACATTTTTCCAGTAAACAACAAAACAAAATGCATGCACCAATAATTACAAAACTGCCCAATTCAGAACATTTCCATCATAAAAATTTTCCTCAGACTTTCACAGTCCACCAGTATCAGTAAATATGCACAATCTCTGAAGAAGTAAAAGTCATCTAAATAATTCCACATTAAAGAAATCTGTAACTAATGAAGAGATTGCTGCTAGCAAACAACTTTACATTTCATTGTTTCATCTACAAATAAAGTGCCTGTTGCCCTTGAGGAATAAATTGCCTGTGTTGCATTAAAAAAATTATAAGCTAGTAATACTGCAATAGGGAATGGATGGCAAACTGATAACATGTTACTAGGTATCTTTGCCAAAAAGGACTGCAGCATCCATCCCTTTACAACACAGTACAGTATCAGTAATGCATCTACCTACTGTGGGAGTAGAACCTACATCCTTCTGCATCAAACGCAAGTACATGACCTGTTGTGCTATTAACAATGCAAGCAGACTCAGCATAAGCATCATTAAACTTTTGTTCCCCTGCATCTCTCAGCTTCTTGGAAAATCCATTCGACACTCAGCTACATCTCTGAACTTTGCGGCACAAAAAATCTGGAAAAAGCCAAAATTTATTGGGGGGGGGGACAAAAGCCCAAAAACCAGGGACACATTTTAAACATTGCTTGTATAATGTTGGAAAGTTGCTAGAATAAAATGATGTGTTACCACCATACATTTCCCTGCCAAGTATTGAACCCAGGACCCTGTGCAAAACAGTCAGAGCAACATGCCACTATGCCAAATCATCTGTTTTGTGAAAGAGAGGAAGACAAACTTAAATTGCTACCATTTAGTGAATTCAGTTCTCACCATAGCAGTCAAACTCAAAGCACAAAACACCTGAGCAAAGCCAATAATGGGGGAATACAGCCCCCAAACATATTCAGTGAATTCAGTTCTCACCATAGCTCTCAACCTCTTAGCAAAAAACACATGGACAAAGCCAGTAATGGGGGAATACAGCCCCCAGACATATTCAGTGAATTCATTTCTCACCATAGATGTCAACCTCAGCACAATAAACCTGGATGAAGCCAATAATGGGGGGATACAATCCCAAAAATAGGGACAAATTTTAAATATCCATGTTATAAACTTAGAAAATTGCTAGAATAAAAGGTTTTGTGTTACCATGTACTTTCTGAAGAATATGAAGTTTGAAATTCAAATGCCTGTCATTTTTATTTATTTAACATTTGTTAACCAGGAAAGTCTGACTTGGAACAAAAGCCAATTTTCAGCAGAGGCCCAGGGAGAAACACTCCAGACATATGTCTCTGTAAGATGGGAGAACATGCAGACTCCACACAGAATGCCCCCCAGCCAAGAATCAAACCAGAGAATCTGTAACTGTTAGGCAACGATGCTACCAGTGCAACACTGCACTACTGACTGTGTAAGGAAACAAAAATACAGAAACCACAGATTTTATGAGGAACAGAACAAATATGTGGCAAAAATCTGCACATTTTTTACAAATAGTGGAGGAGTAGGGAATTCAGGCCCTTGCCACCTGCACCCAAATTACAGGGTTCAGGCCTGAGGTATTCTCCACCCACCACCATGTGTTTTCTATAGCCACCAGTATATAGCAACTGGGGCAACACACACACACACACACACACACACACACACACACACACACACACACACACACACGCACGCACGCACACACACACACACACACACACACACAAACCTTCTGTTGCTTGTAATGCACTTAGGTCCAGGGCCTATATCACTCCTTGCAACTAACTGCATAGACTTCTGGAATGCTCTTGACTGCTGTGTTTCTAATCCTGACTACTGCTGAATCAATCCAAAGCTCTGTGCATGCTCTGGACCGCTGCTGAATCAACCCAGAGCTCTGCACATGCTCCGCACTGGTTCAGCAGCAGTCTGGATGTCTGACATGCCGTGAGTGCACTTGTGCGAACGTCCACATTTTTTTTTCCTTATTTTTTTTATTTTCTTTCTTTTTACAGCTGGGGGACTGCAGTCTTGCAGTCCAATAGCATGGGCTGCCCCTGTAACTAACAAAATAACCAGTTACCCAAACAATTGAAAACAAACCACTGATCCCTTTCTTATGCTAATGTAACAAACCATAAACTCACAGCCCAGCATAACCACTACACATGAACCAAATAATCCAAATGTCACGACCAGTGGAAGCTTTGGAAGGATTAAAAGAAATTACCAGCCAAATGGATAACCAAACCTTAAGCCCACCACCACAAAACTATGCATAGGGAACTGCCTACCTTCATGCCACCTTGCATCTCCAGTTTAATACCCAAATAAATGTAAGAACCAAATGAAATTCCATTAATGTCAGCAAAATAACAATACTGACATCACACCAACTGTGCATTATAAACAAATTGTTTTAATTGGCCATCTTGACATTTAAGCAACTAACCCCTAACAGCAGCCTTATATAATAATCATCCAAGAGCCATCCAGCCCTTCCTCCAACAATTTTTTACAAGCGCAGAACCTAAAGTCATCCTCACCTTTGCTGACCCCCAAAACCTTCCCAGAATGACAACCTATAGCCATAACAAATGCCACAGAAACTATAATCTTTTGATCTCAAATCTGCAGCCCAGTCATCCAGAAAACCCATCTTAAAGTATTCAATGTCTGTCCCTCTATCCACTCAACTCAAGTCGACCCATCAAACTACTGAAAACCAACCCAATTCACAATAGCACAATACTATGCTCCTGATTAAGGAGCTGATTACTAGAAACATCTAACACCTGCATAACCTTAAACACCCCCCAAATCATTACTTTCTAAAGCCCCTCCTGGCTAAACCCTAGTCACAACCAAAAGAAATAGAACATGGCCAACGTCTGAAAAACTCCAAAACATGCCTTGCTTAAACCCTCTATCACCCACGTAAACAAGGCTCCCTGCTCCCACACTATACCAAAAGCACCCTCATACCTGCAATGCTTCCAGCAACCCTACCTACCAAATTCCCTCAAGCATAAAGAAATGGTTCTTGTTGTAGTGCTTCTAAACCCTACCTAGTATGTAACATCACCAATAGCTACTTCGCCCTATGAACCATATCAACTTTCCATCACCAGATCAGATCATGGGCCCTTTACCAACACAGTAGCCTGCATAGATAACTGTAAATGCACCCCAATACTCAACCCAAATCTAAAATTCCCAACTGTGTACTTACCATATTAAAATTACAGCAAACCTTGTTATTTGCTGATCCCAAAACCAACCCAACCTCAGCTGTTAAATCCATCCCACCTAGGTTTAATCCCAAAATTCTCTGTAATGCTAACACCTGCTATACCATGCCACTAATTTGCCTCGATCATACCTGATGCCACAGTAATCTCAAACCATTAATGTTACTTTCCTAAATGAGCACCTGGAATCATATCATTACCTGCAACCTTACTGCTTTCCATGCCAATGTCCAGAACCTCCAACAGCAGCATCCTCTGTCCAATCCACTTCCTTTAGGCTAACCAGCTGATACAAACTGTGTTCTACGCCATCTCAGCCAGAATTTTGTACCTCCATCTGCCAAAGAAAACAAATGAAGCACCTTGCTGTAATGAAAATTGCAATGCTTCTGGATATCAATCTCCCACTACATAGTTATGGATCTACCAGTCATATGCTCAACCCCCATGGTAACCACTGATTCACCTCCAAGAACATTAGGTCAATCAAACTAACACAAGAGCTTTCAAATCCTCCACATTCTACAAATACAGTTAGCACAATGCAAAGTAAAGATAAAAATCAACCCCTTACCCTGTGTGTATGCAGCAAACTGATCTCCCCCGATCAGGGGATGCTGTAGCCAACTTTCAAACATATAAGTTCACTCAGACTATTGTCATTATAAATCACCCATATCTGTATTTAACTATTGCTGCCACTAAATGAACTTAATATATATCACATTGGATTGTAATAAAATTGCCAACAGTATAGCCTTCCAATTTGCTTACACAAATGCAAAATACCCCTCGCCAACTTATTGTCAAGTGCTTTACTACCCAAGCCCAGCCTGGTTCGACATCCTTATGAATAGTCGACCCCTGTAACTATCCATCCACCCTCAACCCCCCCCCCCATTTGGAGTTGGGGTCAATGTGTCACTTCCACAATCCTCTCGCCCCAAAATTTACACCACCAGGAAATTAACACTGTCATGGTATCTCACTGTTATCATTCACCTACACCTACCTCCGAGCTAGAAATTAGCTCCATTATTTTAATAGAGCTGGCATTCCCCAACTACAGCAATCTACTAATCATAAAACATTTATGTTGTTCTAAGGACTGGTAAAGGATGCAGCATAAATTTTCTGCAAATGCTATTCATTTATAATATAGGGTGTTATCTTAAAGGACAACATTGAGATCATGTTATTAAATGCTCAACTTCTCTGTCATCTTTCTCCTTATTTACAGTCCCTGCTATGAATAAACAAAAATACAGCATGTAAAGTATTTTAAATCGACTGCTCTCTCCACTAGAACAGCACCTTACTGTACTGTGGTGGTGTCACTTTCCAAAAATCTTTTATTTCACCCTGACAAAGCGTGCTGCAGTGTCCAATTCTTTGAAGTCATCAACACCAGTGACTACAAGTAGTTGCCTGGCCAGTTCCTTCCCCAAACTGATGTCACCAAGACTGTCCTAAATCCACCCATGCTGCGATGTCACCGCTCCCTGGTTCTTCCCCTACCCACACAGGCAGCAAAAGCTAGGACAAGGAAACATAAATCAAGTCTCTGTTCTGTCGATCACAGCAGGTATCAGTTCAAATTACCCTTAGCACTTAAACAGCTAAGGAAGTTGGGTATGAAGGGGAATGAGAGATGAGTCAAAATAGTACAATTCAGGCTTTACAAAACACTGCAGTTTAGCCATTCTACCAAGAAGCAGCAGTAAAAAGCACTTTGAAAGTCTGTTCCGTGGCCTTTGCACTGTTTAAGTAGTCATTGAATAGCATGAAATGTTGCTTAAAATTAGCTGACTGGAAGACAGCAGTGTATGCATGCAAACTCAAAGCAGTGACCGCCGCTGTAGGACTATGCCCACCAAGAAATCGGCATGCATGACACAATTTTCATACACCCGCGCTGCATTATGGGACAAACTAAACCATCAGAATTATTTCAAGATGCCAGACCCCTTGTGGTCAGACTCAGAAAATATGTGTAAAATATTTAAAACGTGCAAGAGTGGTGTTAATTGTAGGAAACCTTGATAAAATAAATATGTTTTTCAGAATGTGGGGATGGTTCTCCTTTAATCTTGACTGTCGACTTTATCTTTAAGTGAACCTTTCTATCTACCAAAACCTAAAGCTTCTGTACACCACGGGTTTAATTGCTGTTTAAAAAGTAATCACACATTATCCACCATTAAATGATTCTAAACCATGAATAAAGTGGGACCAATGTCCCCAAGAAACTCAAAAGTTTATATCGGGTTGTCCATGCAGAGATCCAATCCAACAGTCTTTCTGCTCTCAAACTTCACCTACTGGCAAGACCACTCTGAAATCACAACTTTTCACTGCACAAGCACAGCCATTCTGACACCTCAAAAGTACTTTTTCACTCTGTGGAATACAACCAAACAACACTTCATAAAGGCAAAACCACCCATATAATCACATTGCATGAATCAGGCTTATCCCTTAGTACTGAACAAAACACAAAATACACAGACATATGTCTTCATTAAACAAGCACCAACAAAGCAGTGGAAGAAATAAAACAAAGATGATGAATGCTACCACAAAAAGAAGTTAATATTTTCAAAACCCTGCTGCAGATATACGACCCCATAGGCTAACAAGTGCATAGCCAATAAAAACATAAACTATTACTGTGGGTCTGGACTTATTACAGCCATGAACTGAAGCAAAGCGACATGAATGTCCACTGCAAGAACATGTATGATCCTGCACCCATGGGTCCAAACCACTCATGGAAAACAAACCAATGCAGCAACACTTCCCATGAAAACCACTGCAACATGAAGAGCTCAACACAATCGAGCAAGAAAGGCACTAGCATCATTCAATGGTTGAGAGGTATGCCCTGCATTACCTTGCTCCCTATGGCCATTATCACTATACCGCACATGTGCAATAAGTGGCAAATACTTATATTAATTCTTAGCCCGCGAAAACTTCTCATCAGCCATGAAAAACAATCCCAACCCCTTCCACACAGCCACAATTCACACCACACCACCAAGACCAGCAGCCCCTAACAAACCAAATCCAAACGCTGTGAACTGCAAAACCTCTGCAATGCTTTGTAGCCACAATGGCAGAAGTGTGTTTTTTTTTTGGATAAGCTATCCCTCTACCAATGAAATGTGCAATCCCAGGCCTGCTTTGACCACCTCTGAGAAGGAGCCGTCACAATGTTAAACCTCTTTTCATTTTTTTTTTTTTTTTTTTTACAAGCACATTAACTGGCTATGCACATATTCCTGACTGCAACAAAACCACTCAACTACAAGAAGTAAGCAAACCCACTTAGGCATGTCCAATTTTCTGCAAGTGACAGAACCACTCAACCGCAAGAACTAAACCTAGGGCAACACCACCCAGCACCAACATGGCAAGCACCCCTCAAAGCAGGCATGCACAACCAGGCACCCAGCAAAAATATATATATTTTTTTGAATGGAACAAAAATTTCTCAACATCCACAAACTACCCAGCTCTGAGACAATTCAGAAAATGCACACCACCGAACACGGAGGCAGCAAACGGGACTCCAAACTACAAAACGACATCATGAGCTCAAGTAGGAAAGAGGCCAACAACTGCACTGATAGGCCTAGTCAACAACAATTTTCCCATGATTGTAAACTCTGAAAACTATGCTGCGTCCAGACACACAGATTTACCTTGAAAACAAGGAAAACCCACAAGCCAAAGGCTGCACTAGGAAGAACACCATCTGCACTCCACTATGCAACAAACCAGCCACCCACCATCACATGCCACAAGTCAATTCTTCTCCTGTAATGACGACAGTGAAAGAAAGAAGAAAAAAAAAAGAAATTTTTGCAAATATTATCCACCTCCTGTCTACCTACTACCACTGATCCAAAGCCTAACTGTCCAACACCATACTCACAGGTCGTGCTGGAAGTAAGCTTGTCATATAACAAGTTCATGTCAAAATGTGATTCCTTACCCAGTTACACTTGCATAAGACCCTCCCTATCCATACCTCATTTCCTCCCAATTTAACCCTTTCCTCCCTCCTACCCTCTTTAGTCCTACTAATATGTTTATCTAACCGCACTCTGAAGATGTCCCAGGACAAAATGGTTACCCAACCTCATTTATAGGGATCAGACCAAAAATATGAAGTAAAAGACCAAACATATGAGGCAAAAATTTGGATATTCTGGATGATAATAACCCTTTCCAAACACTAACACATACTACAAAGGCCAAAATTCAAGGACCAATGTTAAATATTGTTTTTACAAATATTTACAGCTGCTACATTTTCTGCAGGGTATGAAATCAAACACTATCCTCTAGAGTTTTCTGATAAACATCAAGTTTTATGGGGACCAGACCAAGATAAAGGAACAGACCAAAAAATGTGAAGCAAAATACTGTGGATGATTCCCTAGCATTATGTCACACACAGACATACACAACTCAAAGATCCCCATATTCAAGTACTCATTTTAAATATTACTATCATAAACTCTAAAGAGGTTAACTTTCCAGAGTAACGGTAATGCATTATTTAGCATGCATTTTCAGAAAAATGCAAACTATGAAATGCAAACCTCAGTGATTTATGGGAAAACCACAAGCAATGAAGTGGTAAACCAGTGGCAAGCTTTCTCCTACACGCCACAGGCTCACTTGTAAACTCTCTTGCCCCAGGTAGCAGACCCACTTAAAAGGCAGCAGACCCAATTGCAAGCTCTCCCCTGCATCAGACCCAGTTATGTGGCAACAGACCCAACTGCAAGCTACCCATCTAAACAGCAGACATAATTGCATGTTCTCTCCCTCCAAAAAAAAAAAAAAAATTTCCCTTTTACAGAGAAACATTTCGGGTTGCTACTCCTTGGCTCCAGCCAAACCATTCCAGCTTGGTGTCCAAGAACAACCCACATACCTTTAGAGTTGTCCTGAAAAGGTCAGTTTGGCAAATGTTTCAGGAGAGTTTTGCAAAACGTTGTTTTTAGGATTGCCCTTTAAAGGGCAGTTTCGGGAAGGAAGGAAGGAAGGAACAATCTCCTATCCAGATGATGATCAAACCTGCAATCCTTTCCTCCTTCCTCACTGCTGTCAATGAAAAAAAATCCACATTCTGATCTTTGGTATAAAAGATGACTAAACTATTTAATGAAATAAAACACATTGTCTCAGATGTGTATGTACTGCGAGTTGCTGCAACCAATCAGATTATATCACTGAAGCAGACATGATAGATTGCAGCTTTTCACCATTGTCACCTCCTGCCTTAGAGGAAGTTGTCAATAAATGTAACCTTGCCACACAGCAGTAACAGGTCTGGCTGCCAAAGCAGGCAAAAAAGAAACCCACCTACTGAGAGGATGAATCACAGTGGAGGCCCTCCCTAGCAGCAAGAGATTGAGGGTGGGGGTTGTTACAGCCACAGGATTCTTGGATGCCTAATGCTGGCTATGCTCTGTAAGCCTTGGCATGCCTGATCCTTGTATTTGTAGCTTTTCAGTGCTAATAGCATGTCTTGGAAAGGGGTTATCACACTATAAAAGGAGGAGAATTTTGCTATCATGTCACTGTAGATATAAATGGAATTTCAGTCTATGTGATGGAGTTCCTCTGTGAAAATGCTCCCTATGGAGGCAACTAAATTCTTTGTGTAAATAGTTTGTATCCTGACTGTTTATCATTAGGAAGTTTTTAAGAGATTGTTTTGGTCAGGTTTAGGATAGGCAGAACTAGTTTTAACTCTCGACACTTATAACAGTATGTGTCAGGTTTTATTCTGTTAGTGAGTATTTGCCGTACGAATGTTTAAACTAGCAGTTATGGCTTTCATCGTAAATGTTAGCTACTTATTCCTTTTATGCCAACAGATGAAAGTTTGTAGCTCGTTTGCTTAATTCATTGTGTTCTGATCTGTATATAGTGGGCGGGCTTTTGTTTTCAAGCTAAAGGCTTCGTAGGTCAAACCGATGATTTAATGTTTGGCTTTTAGTATTTTAATTTTTTGTTTGCACAAAAGTTCAGACTGGCAGTTATTGCCTTTATGGTATTTGGTTGTTACTGATTTCACTCATGTCTAAAGATGAAAGCTTGCAGACCATACTATTTATTCATTGTGTAGTGACCTGCTTACAGTGGGCGGGATTTTGCTTTGAAGTTAAAAGCTCTTTAGGTTAATTTAATGACTCAACGTTTCTGTAACCAATGGGTGTATGTAACATTTTAATTGTGTAAAATAAAAGAAGGGGCGTGTGTGCTTTTACTTTGCCTGAAGAAGTCTTGGGGTCTCCTAAGATGAAAAGCGCTTAATAAATGGTTGAAACTTCCTGTTTTTTCTTTCGTTCCAATATCAGAACACAAGCCAGATTAGGTATAAAATCATGGAGTGTAAAACCATAAACTACAATATCAAGCAGTTACCTTTTTGTACTGATTATGAGGTTCTTCCCTGCCTATACTCGCATCATGATGCCCCATATCTTTGCCTTTATAAAACTGATTCCCCTCTAATTAGAAACTGATGCCAATTCCCATACTATACTAAAAGAAAGGACTTTAACTCTTATGTTCAAGCTGTTGCAAAGGAGTTTTTGGCAACATATACTTTAGGCAGTTATCAATCCCACTTTCTGTGGGAAACATATAAACGTCTACTGCATGCAAAGTTATAGGGTTAGACTAATAGCCTTTGGAAATCCTGGAATGAGAAATGACATGCTCTTCAAGTAAAATATAAATAAATCTCTAAAGGAATTTCCTGTCAACAACCACTTGACAAGGATCAGATTATAAACTTTAAGTTTCAAACACAGGAGCTCCTAACTAAGAAGACAGAGTTGATTCTGAAAAGTCTTCAACTCTATTATTATGAAGTCTTTCCAAATCTAGCATCACAATTAGCCAGGAGCAATAGGAATGCAGCTCACACTCAACTCACACAATACCCAAATTGTACTCTCTCATCAGGCTAATACCTCCTACCTAATCCCCACACTCTAACCACAACCTACATAAAGTATACCCACACCTAAATCCCTACTCACTCCTGTAAAGATACCTACTAAAACTTCACAACAATAGAGCAACATTTTGAGCAAAATGTGGCCCCCAACCTTTACATTAGAAATAAGCCTCACCATCATGCCACACAACCTCCTACCACTGTACTTGCAAGTCAGAATTTCAGACTAAACCCCCTACCTGCCCTATCAAGATAAACCAGCCTTCTCAGTAATATCTGCTTCTATATACATCTTAAATCTTGACACATTCAAAGTAACCCCACAAAAACAAAGCAAACACATTTCCTCAAAATATAACACATCTATAATCAAATGCCTAAAAATTATAATCCGAATAGCATCCTAAATCATACTTGGTGTAGATGTACACCCAAAGCCTGGACCTACAAACAATAACATCCTTCTCTTCTACAAGACAAATGACATTCTAACCTCCCCCAGGAAATCAACAAGTCTTCTTATACTCATCATAAACATAAGGAGCATACTGACCAAAATCCAGTGCTACACTCTACTCTGTCCCTCTACTCCCCCGACATAGTCCTCCTCATAGAGACCGTGCTTAACAATAAACGGTTGAAACTTCCTGTTTTTGGTTTTAACCACTAAACCAAAATAATGACTTTGTTCCACCTGATTGCAATGTTCTTAGACGAGACAAAATATCCAAAAGAGGTGAAGGCACTGTTCTTCTCTTCAAAAAGAACCTGACCATTGAATTGTTACCCACTAAACTCTGGGGACGCCTTGTTTTCCATTTCTGTTGCAAAAGCATGGAATACCATCCCAGTAAATACTAGGACCACTGAAAACAAAAATAATTTCAAAATCTCCTCCAGTCCCATTTACATAGTTCTTGGTTATGCAAGTGTTCTGACCCTGGATAGCTTCATTTAATTAAATGATATCATACCTTAACCTTCTATGAAAGCTTACAACAACTTCTTTCTATACTCTTAATTAATGTGTGTTTACTGTATTCGCCATTGATGAATGTAGCCAAATAATTGAACAAAATGCCCTTTCAACTGTATTGTCTATTGTAACACACTGTGCTCCTTATAATATATTTACATTTTGCTCCTTTCTTGGCCTTGAAACTGTACTTTATTAACTTTTGACTCTGTACTGTACTTTATTAATGTGAATTGTATTTACTGTGTTTGATGTGGAGCTTTTCTCCCTGGGCTTCCACTGAAAATGGGTTCCATGCCTAGTCAGACTTTCCCTGTAAACAAATGTAAAATAAATAAAATAATAAATAAATAAAATCAGTACTTTTAAGATGTAATTTTTCTACTGTTTGCTCTGAAATCTTTCAATATGACTTTTTTTTAATCCTACTTAATTTAAGTACTTGAGACTATATATTGCCCTTCCTTCAGTTATGACAAAAAAATGCTAATCTTTAGACTATCCAACAGATACTTGATAACATGGTCAGATACTAGAATAGCTGGAATCAACCCAATGAATTAAAGCTTTTAGTTATTAAAATGATACTTTACCCTAAACTTGTTTATATCATACAGGGTCCCCCTATAAATATTCCCAGCTATCAGTTGCAAAAGTGGAACATCAAGATTCTAAAGTTTCTTTTGTTTCCTAATCAAAAATGAGACTTGGAGTTCTTCCATTGTGTTTCCCAAAATACAGGCGGATTCTCTTTACCCACACTAAGGGCCTAGCAAGCCACTACGTTAAGATCATTTGCTGGTTTCTACTCTCCTGCCTCTTCTTCTGTATGAGCTAGTAGTTTATATTGGCACCCTGCTTGATACTGTAGTTTATGGTTTTACACGCCATGATTTTATACCTAATATGGCTTGTGTTCTCATATTAACAGCAGAAAAAGTTATAAATAAAAATTGTTTAGACAGTTCTCCATCTATGCTGGAACAATTAAAAAAAATACTTAAAGAAGTGTGCTGTGCCGAGTGCCAATTGGCATCTTGTAGTGGAACTGAATCAAAATTCCTTTAATAAATTTGCTGGAGATAATTCATTAATAACTCCTGTATTTATTTACAGGATATACCTATTATTTATTCTTGACATAATCATAAACGTTTTTGTATTTAATACAACTCATGGCTCTTCACAGTTTTACTCTTTTGGTGACTAATTTTAAGCATATGCATATATGTGTATGCATATATATCTAAATATGTGTGTGTGTGTGTGTGTGTTTATATATATATATATATATATATATATATATATATGTGTGTGTGTGTGTGTGTGTGTGTGTGTGCACGTACACTATCCTTTTATGTTTGAAATATTTTTCCTTTTGTCCTTTTTTTTTATCACTATTTGATGGTCCTGATTTTGTATTTATAATATGACTTTTCAGTCTTATCGGGTTATACTTTCAATTTATATTTTATGACCAGATATTTATAAACTCCATTTAGTTAATCTTGATATATCTATCTAATTCATAAATGTGTAAATATGTACTCAAAGTTGCATCATATTGTAATATGTATGATATGTTTTGTTTAAGGTTCATAGGTGTATAGTAGGCTAATGGCCACTACGGCCCTTATAAGCCTAGCGTGCGACCCCAAATGTGACTCCCAAATTTGATTTATATAGATGGTGATTTACTTGCTGCCTTTGTCCATCAGAGAGATAGGAGACAGACCAGGGGTGAATTTCTGATTACCATCCATTGGTCCAAGTTGCACTTAAAAAGGGATAGGGAGAAACTCTGCTTCACATGGATGGGCAGCCTGTTCCAGAGAATACTAATTCTCTGAGAAGCATGTCTCTCCAACATGTCCTATTTATGTTGCAAGCAAAATCTAGGTCTTTTACTCATTTAGTTCTGATGCTGTTTGTTTTGCGGATGTGAAAATAGTCCATCAAAATAGGGTCTAGGGATGCCCTGTATGCCAGGCAACGATCACCTCTCAGAAGTCTGTATGATACTGAGTAGAGAGACAGGGATTTGAGGTGATCAGCGTAGGACATTGTGTTTACTCCCAGTATTCATTTTGTAAGCAACCTTTGTGAATCTTTCTATTGCTGCATGTATGTCATCAGGTGCATACCAAAGTGGGCATTATGCTGTATGATGAGTCTGATGAGGGCCAAGTACAGTGGTGTGATGACCTGTCTGGACCTAGATGCCATGCCCTTACTTATTAGTTGAGCAA
The DNA here is from genome assembly GCF_019279795.1 of Protopterus annectens. Classification (NCBI taxonomy): domain Eukaryota; kingdom Metazoa; phylum Chordata; order Ceratodontiformes; family Protopteridae; genus Protopterus; species Protopterus annectens. The sequence goes on along the minus strand of NC_056749.1, from coordinate 523,797,737 downwards.
CACAGAAGCTATTCTTACTACCCTGGACACATGCTGATCAAAGGCAGGGTTACTGAGTTCCCAGATCCCTGACTTTTACGGTTGTTTTATTGAAGACATAGTTACCTGTGGGTGGTAGACTTCCCAAAAAGTACTATAATACATTTCTTGGTATTGACTTTTAAGCAACGGCTTTGTCACCAAATGTTTGTCTGTATTAGACCTTCCTGAAGACTGTTCTCTTCTTGCGGGGCACTCAATGACTGCTCCAAGTTTTCAGTCCTCTGCAAACATGGTCAGCCAAAGGCTTTTGACATGAGCCAGCTAGCTATCCAATGTGTTATAAAGGGGTTTATACCTAGTTCCATAAACTTGTTGAAATGCCCGAGTGGGGTATTGTATCAAACTCTGCAGCAAGATCTAGGTAGGCACTATGCACTGTTTTCCTTTCATCCACTGCCTTAGTGATCTATTCAAAGAAGTCCACTAGATTCAGCAAGGATGACCTTCTTTTGACAAAGCCAAAGTGTTTAATTATTAAAAAATAAAATAAATAAATATGATCCAAAAATACTGTAATATACTTTGTCTTGCTAGAAGGAGCAGACACAATTGGTCTTAAAGGTGGACTGGTTTTATTTTTGCGAATCTAAGGTATGCCAGAGATTCTAAATTTCGGGGAACTTTTTATTAAAATTTCATGAAATCAGTGTAACCTTGATGTAAAAGATTCATCAAACAACTGTCAATCAATTTAAATTTACTCTCAATAAATTATTTAGTTGCTACTTTATAATTTACTGCATCTGCTGATAACTTATTCATTTTAAGACACCACTACTTTTACTACCATAATATGAAACTATGTTTGTTTGTACAAATCAGATAAAGCTTCCTTTCACCAGTTTTTAACTTGAAATATTTTTCTTAGGTTTATCATTACACAACTTGATAAGACTGTTGTCCCAGATTGTCAAAGTAAATGTACTGTAAATGGCCTTTTCTCCATACTGTGTGAATCTTTATTATGGTCAAACCCTTTGACTGACTACTATCAATTAAAACCTTTTGCTAAGCAGGACTGGCTAAGGAGGCCAAGTGCAGAAATCCCTAATTTAGTGAGAAAGAACTGCTGACATGTCAAGATAAAAAAACATCAGCCTTTCTCTCCTGCAGTGTGTGTACTTCCAGCCTATCAACAGTGTTCATTAAACATGATAGCTGGTAGCCACAGAGAGCTCACAGAGACGAGGTCTTCTTGATTACAGATACCAGTCTTGGATTCAATAAGCTGCCTCAGTAACTGCAAGTGACCCCTACACCATCCTACCTACGATGTTTACTGAAAACTTTCAGTTCCATTTGGTTATCTTTCATTATAAGCCTGTAGCTTTACACTTCTCTGGACATCTTTGCTGATTCCCTCGCTTTTTATATTCTTACTGATAGTCTTTCCCGACTGCTCTACACTATCTCAGACTAAGATATAAGAATGTAATTCCCCTTAAATCATCTATATATATATATATATATATATATATATATATATATGTATGTATGCATACACACACACATATCTACATATATAGTTATACAGTTCTCTGCTATATCTGTTTATTTCTCCATCTCTTCTTCTGTATACAGTGTGAAAACAGTACATGGCTGCTTACTTATGAGCTGTGGCTGGGTGGGCCCACTCTGTTCCCCCTTGCTATGATCAGGCTCATTTCACTAATTTTCTCTCATCACACTATGTTAATTTATTTACTACAGCTAACGTCTCTGTTTATTCTAACGCATTTAACAGACTACCATATGCTCTTATACTATGTTTCTGCCCACAACTGTCACACCTAATTTACAATACCAGTCACACCCATAATCACCAGCGTATAGCTCCCGACTCTATAACATTTCACATATCTACCTTTTTTAAACCCACTTATGTAAAGGAAGAAAACATTTACCGACAAACAATGAATAAAAAACTGTACAGCCTTCTTTCATCATTAAATGCAGTGTTCTGAAGTACAGGAAGTGACTTAAACCTACTAGACTTCTGTTTACCAAATGAGATAACAGATGTAGGAGCCATTACTGAATCATGGTCAAAGGCAAGAGCCCACCACAACTTTCCAGGGTATCAGTATATCATTAATGAGGCCAAGTAAAAGGCTTGGTGAATAGCAGTCATTGTCTACAAAAATACCATTCATCTCAAACTGCCAGCACAGTCTTCTATTTCTGATCCTTTCAGTGACCTCTCACCCACAATTTTTATACATATCGATGATGAGGTGACACAGTAAGACAACGTATGTATCTATTTTAATTACATAAGGTTTAAGGTGGGCTTATTCCTACCAAGCCATGTAATAGTATTTAAACATATCTGCCACATACTTTCAACTAATAACAAAATCATTGATGTAATACATATCATACTCAATATGAATATGAAATCTAAATTTTGTTCATATAATGAGCAAAAAGCTTTGTTAGTATACTTTTGTTAATGGCATGCTTTTAGATTTGTTCATGCAATGACCTTGTGGATTTTCTTATACAAAGTATTTACACAGACACACTGCCCACAAACAAATTCAGAATAAACAAAACTTCCACTGGACTAATAAAAAGAGAGCACAACAGTTATTACATAAACACCTTCCCACAAATGAGTATTTCTTATTTTTTACAAGTCACTTCAAGTTGCTTCAATGTTTAAAACTAAAACATGGGGCAGTTGAAACATTCTGTGTAACTGATTTACTTGATTCAGTGGATCACAATTATTTGTATAATCATTTCTACTTTCTAACTGCAAGTGATGAATGAACAAATGAAACATGTTAAACTGCTATTTTTCACTTCTGGTGCAGTGACTGGCATGCGCATATTTAATTTGCCTAGAAAAATTAATATACTCTACCCTGTTCATTCATTTACTTTACTGAAACAGTCTCTGTTATCAATGAAATCATTATAATCATACTATAAAATGGTTTCTCTTTCTTGAATAAATGTATGTTCCCTTTTCTCTTATCTGACATATTTGTTACTGTAAATATTATTGAATGACTGTTTAGAATATTTATCTTAATAGTAAATGTACAATCATTGTGAAAATCTAAAATACTATTTATGCTCATTTATTTCTTGTATAACAAACTAAACAGGTGGCTCTGTCCTTATTTTTGTACAAAAAGAAGGAAAAATGGCCAAAAAAAATCAATTTTAATTCTAGAGCCTTGAAAGAAGAAAAAAATGGCTAAAAATCAATTTTAATTCTAAAGCCTTGAATAGTATTTTTAATGGAAATATCTATATATATATATATATATATATATATATATATATATATATATATATAAACACACACACACACACACATCTATCTGTATGCCAAGAAGAAGCAGAACCAAATTCTTCATATGTAAATGATCTTTGCCTTTTATCATTTCATCATAAGCCAGATATGAACAAGCATATGCTAGTGCTACTGGTGTTTCCACAACTAAGTCCATTTGTTGTACAAGCTACTAACTCTTACACAGGAACAAATTACTGGAAAATATGAATTCACCTAGAGCTAGCAAGAGACCTATAAACATTTAAACAGATGTCACTAATCAGTCCAGACCTTTTAATCTAGCCAAGTGTTGAATATTATCAATAATTAATGTAAATATGCACAAAATATCATCCTTATTAATTCCCATATCATTCTAAGAACTGAGAGGTCTAAATACTTCTAAGTATTTGAATGAGACGTAAATAAGTGCTCCAATATTACTATGTACTGCTAAAGATGACAGATAAATAATCACAGCTACCTCTCATATGTGCATTAGTATCACCCAATATACCTAAATAAAAAAAAACTTCATCATTGAACATTTTATTCATGAAGAGTGTTGCCCCACTTGTCTGCCCATTTAGCAATATTTTTGGATAATTAATGAGCTAAAAGAGTCCCCTCTTTCCTCTTTATTTAATGTGGTTCAGAAAAAAATGATATCCCTGCATTTTAACTTGCACATACTTTGGAACGAAGAAATAGCTGAATGTAAGAGGAAACACTACATTACACTTTAAAGTTACAGGGGAGGCAATTATTTTACTGTTACTGTATAATTCTGTCAGCTTTAGATTTTTTTGTAAAGCTATACAAATCCACCAACAAGGAAGAAATATCACATTTTTGACTAGATACAGTCGTCAAACCCTAAGAAAAGACCTTCAAAGGTGCAGGAGATGAAACCAAAATAAGAAATAGCAACAGCATTGCCTATCTAAGCACTTACTTGGTTATTGTTTTGCCCCATTTTCGGCTGTTTCAACACAGTCATGGATAATATCCCCAGTGTCACTCTTCAATATAATTTCTTAAACTTGGAAAATTCTTAAAAAATTTAAATTACTGACCAGCTTTATTCCATTTTCCAACTGATGGCTATTTCATTCCATGTCTCTGATACTTGGGTTAAATGATAGAGTAACTAGGTATTAACATATCAAACTCAGAAGTACTGCCACTGCTGTTTAAAGTTTTACTATTTCCCATATTTGTTTTTTTTAGCAATTAAGTGGAGAATTTCCCTTGTCAGTATCTGAACCTCTTGTATAAACCATTGTCTAAAAAGATACCTTTTTATTTCCTGTCTTTAACATCACTAGTAAGTTCTTCACATTTTCAAATGAAGTTGAGATCCATAGTAAAGTTTTTTCATCCTTCTTAATTTTTTTTAGTTTGTTATCCTTTAAGTAGGCATCTTCACCTCTGAGGTTTTTGAGGGAAATATCCAAAAACTTGACTTTTTATCTAACTGTTGTCTGTTTTATTATTATCATATATGTTAATGGTTAGAAATGTTTTCCATATCAATTGCCTTCAATGAAATATCTTATTTTCAAGCTAGATAAAACTAGACTAAATTCAAGTCATCTTGTGATTCAGAAGATGTCACTTCATCAGACATAAAACAATTTTTTGGTAGAACATCCACAAAAATCTTATGGTGTAATACCTCACATCTGTAAACAGAAGTCTGCATACTGTGTTTCATCTCATGTCCCATGAACCAAAACACCAATTGAGAAACTACAAATGTGCCCCTACATAAAACCCAAAAAAGGCAGCCGTGATTAAAGTGACTCTAATGTGTTAGAACCAAAGGAGGAATGAAAGACAGCAAAATTCATATCTAAAACTTGATATTTATTAAAATAATAAAAGTAAAAGTAATTGCAAGCTTTTTGTCTTCAGAATTTGTCCTTCATCAGGTAACTCATACATTGTGAAAATACAATGAATGCACTCAGCACATTTAAATACTTAATGAGAAACATTTGGTAGTAGTCAACCAGTCACAGAAAGGAGCACAGGGTTATGAATGGTCTGTTGGTAACATGTGACAGTGAGTCACTGTTCACCATTATTCTACAAAGAGAAGCTGTCAAGGCAATTTGTGAGTGGCTTTCCAGACAGGGTACTTGCGATACTAATAAATCTTATGATTCTGAAATTCTGGAGTCATGTTTTGAAAACAATAATTTTGTTTTAATGGAAAATATTAGGAAGGAATTTTCTGGTATTGCAATAGGGACAGCAGTGTCTCACACAATTGTCCTCTTGTTTTGGCTTTTTAGGGGAAAAGAATAAAGTCATTCTGACATGGACCTATTTCATGAGAAGATATTGTATTATAAAAGATTTGTGGATGATATTTTTCCATCTGGATTAGCTAAGAGAAGGATCTGAGTTAGTTTGCTATTTATATAAAACCAGGCACCAATTACTTCAAATTCAGAACATAGTTATATATGGTCTTCCAAGTTAACCACTGAAGATAGTGACTGAAGTAGAAAATTGCATCACTGGGCTATAAGATTAAGGTAAGTATTTTACTGTCAAAAGACATTAAAAGAGCTGGAAAATATATACGGTAATAAAAACAATGGGGCTTAACTCCATTTATGTATATCAGATTTTGTTACAATCCCAGTGAATGTAAGAAAGGAACTTGCCCCCCACCCCCCAGCATGTAGATAGGTAATTTAAAGGAGTTAGCAAAAGTTATTAGAAATAAGTGGGATATTTTACTGGACTAATTAGACATTACTTTAGAATTAGGTCTACAGCCTAAGTAAAATTTTAAATCTTAGTCTGAAACGGTTCTATACCTTTAATAACACTGTGAAATATCAATGTACATATATTGACAAAGAAAGTAAAATAATAATTGTTCTTTGTATAACTATATTAGCTTTAACAATTAAATTACATGTCCTGTCACTAGAATCAATCTGTGCCATTTTATAGATTTCAAAAGTAAAATACATAGAATGTACAGCGCTGTGCAATACACTTCCTGCTTTTTATGTGTAGAAAACAAAGAGCAAGTTAGATCTCTGAAGATTTATCAGACATCAAAGTTAAACATGCTGTGAATAAACTTATAAATGTCATGTAAATTCCCATGGTTTTATGTTCTGTATTGCTTTGATACTATAAGCAAAGGGCAACTGCACAGATTTAAATGGTCTGATTTAACATCTGTAGGCATGAATGCTTTATGTCACTTGCTTGATGTGTGCAGACAACAAGGGCTGAATGAATCTAATAGTAATAAGCCTGTTCTGAAAATGAGGGCTGTGCTGCATAGATTCAGCATGCCATTGATTGTTTAAAAATTTAACCAGTTTTATTTGTTAATTTCATTGTTAAAATAAGGTTGTTACAAAATATGGGTAACATTAGCAGATTAGTTGAGAATCAATTTTCTATCTCAGGTAGAATAAATTATATAGGACTTATGGAATGATGGGGAGGGTCACTTTATTTAAAAAATAAATAATAACACAAGATTTCACACACTGTAGTGCTTAGTACAGAGTTTGTAAGTCAAGCAAAGATCGCCTCTTAGTAGACAATATGAGACATAATAGCCGGAGTTTTTTTGAGTCTGTCCGTGTATGGCATGTATTTGAGGCCTAGAATCCACAAAAGTACCTCACAAAAAGGATCCTAGTCCTTAAACACGTCATACATGGACAGACTCAAAAAACTCCAGCTATTCTGTCTCATATCATCTACTAAGAGGCGATCTCTGCTTGACTTACAAAGCCTTTTCTGACCCAGCTCTGTTAGAAATGCTACATCTAAAGAAATCCCAACCCCTCTACAGCAAATGCTCCACAGACATCAACCTCATTACCACAATCAACAGAACATGCTGGAGGGACAGGTTCATAACCCAGAGACTGCCCATGCTCTGGAATAGACTTTCCATACTTGTCAAGCAGAGCACCTCACTGGCCCTCTTCAAGAGAAATATTGATGAGTGGATGGGAACTAGAAAGGGGATCACTCCAGTGGCTCTACTTGATATAGGCACTGGGAACTAACATTGGGTGCCAAGCTACTTCTATGGGCTAGGCTTGTAAAGGCTCCAGGGCCATTAGCCTAGTACACACCTAAAAAACTATGAACCTATGAAGATAAATCTTTTTTTTTTCACTTTTGCTCCAGTTTTTGAAACATTGCAGTCATTTCTGGAGCTGGAATTAAGGTTGCTGACTTTCAGTTGCAAGTTGGGCCACTTGTCAAACTGTACTGTATATTGTTGGTTATTGATGTGCTAGTCTACAGCATTATACAAATTCAGTTTCATAATACCTACCTTGTTTGCATATTATTGAACCCTTTTGCATGCATGCATATTGTTTTACCTGGATATTTTTGATCTACTCTAAATTTACCAGGGATCCTAGCACTGTAGTTCACCCAATCTCATAAGATAAACAGACTGATAATGTTAGCAGGCCATTAAAATATAGTACTGAAGGGAAGAGGAAGCTACAGATGGTGTGAAAGTAATATTGCATTGCAGTCCTTGCATGTAAGTAAATGAATCATTGAACCATGCAATCAGGAAATACATTTGTAGGTTAATGAAAAACAGTGAATTTCATACGGCCATATAATAAGGCATTTCACAAGATGCTTTAAAACAATGAAAGAACAGAAAGGCACTGTGTGAGGAATGTAAAACAAAACATAACAAAACTAGCCTTTCCTTATGTTTTATACAAAGGTAGTAAAGTCATATGAACATTTTTATGATTGGTTAGCTAGAATTTTAGTTTGTAATTCATAGGAATAACAGAGATATTTGTGAAGAAGCTGGAAAGAGCCTCATATACAAGTGAAACTGAAATATCCACTCTCTGTGTTTGATGTAGAATGACATATTATATAATCATAATAATGTAACCATCACTCGAAAAATGCAATGATATTCTGTTAGTTGTTGCATGCTTTAACTACACTAATCCACTGCAAAACTGAAGATAATTCATAGATGCATAGATGTTTACTAGGCTAACGACCACAAAGGCCTTTTTAATCCTAGCCATGCATCTGAACTCTGTGACAAGTTCTGGTACCCTTGATTAAGTGTAAGCAGTGGCTTGGGAGATGAAACTTTTACAAGCAGGGGCCTGGTAGATGAACCATTTATGAGTTGCCTGTGTCCATTAGAGACATAAGTGCCAAGCTAGGGATGAATTTCCTGTTCCCCATCCAATTGTCTAAGTTAAACTTGAATTTGGTTAGGGAGGAAGTCTGCTTCACATGGATAGAGAGTCTTTTCCAGAGAAGGGGTAGTCTCTGGCATACATACCTGTCTCTCCAGCAGGTCCTAGTTATATCACAGGCAAGGTTTAAATCTTTAGAATGGGTAATTCTAGTGCTGTCTGTTTTGTGGATATGCAGGAGATCCATCGGAGTGAAGTCTGACAATGCTTTGCATGCCAAGCATAGATCTCCTTTCAGCAACCTGTAGGAGAAAGAATGCAGGGATATGACCTTCAGATGGTCCGTATAGGAAATTATACTTATGCCTTGTATTCTTTTAGTAACAAACCTCTATGGAAGTTGTGACATCCCCACTCTAGGCCAGTAATCAAGGAGACTGAATCCTCACCACTGACACTTGAGAGGGACGTTCAGTTGGAACAAAAATGGATACACTCAGTATTTTCAGATGCAGACCTCTCTGCATCAAGCACAATTTCTCTTAAGATCACACAGGGGAACACACTCAACCCAGGGTCTGGGTTTCTCTCTCTGTCTCTCCCCAGGTCCCCAGTAAGGCTCTCTACTGGCACAGCTGTTGAGTTAAGCCCTCAGCTGAGTGCCCAAGCCAAGTCCTCCAACACCCTCTCTGTAAAACCAGTGCTTTGTGTCCCTGCCCCAAATAGCTAACAATACAGACACACAGTTTGAGAATTAATTTTCACACACACACACACACACACACACACACACACACACACACACACACACACACACCTGGGAAAGGCTGGCACAGATTACCCACTCTACCAACTTTGCCCAGACTATAAGGCAGATTTACTGCCACCAGTCAGTTACTATAAGGCTCTTAAAAGGGTATCCAATTATACTGAGTGAAATTAATACTAATACAAATTGTAATATTGATCAAACAGCCAGACTTTAGGAGTGGTGACACATCACCAAATAAATATATGCAAATACTCACAGCTTAAATATTTTCTAAAAGCACCAGCCACAATGAGAAATTTAAATATATTTTATAATAAATAATAAAAGAACATGAAAATATGAAATATCTATTTACAGTAAACACCAGAGTTTCACCCATGGGAAATATTAAAATAGCACAGATGAATAGATAAACAAATAAAGAAAAACAGTACTTAACTATTCTCACTATATTTTCCTGACTTATCTAAAGAGTTACTATTCCTTGTTTCACTTACTAGAGCAAGGCAAGATGTAGTGGTTGAGGGATCCTTCTATGTCAGGTTCCAAGAAAGATGCTGCTCAGTCTCACTGAGAAACTTCTCAATATAATATCTAAATATTATTTCTGGGATAGCTTACAGAATGATATCACATATGGTCATCTGACTCTGTTTCCCTCACTACCACGAACACTAGAAGCTGGTAAGATTTTAGCATCTATGTATTACAATACAGACAGATAGATCTTTGCTCAGATTTGCTGAAGTTCCTAGATATAATAAAACAATTTCAAACATCTACCCTTCCAGAGAAGCAATTAGCTCTCTGTTAAAGACAATAAAGAAGGTGTCCTAACACTTGGTTTCCCAGACATTTTGTCTCTAGCTGCAACCAGAACTGTAAGATACAATCTATATGGCCTAATTTAATTTCCACTATTTTTCAAAATTAGCTGTGACTGAGGATAACCTCTTCTCCTCCACTATCCTCTGTTAAAACATACACATTTAATTTAGTTACAATACAGTCAGATTTAGTTACAATACAGTCAGGACCCACTGTTGGTACATTTTTAACACAAGCAACTTTACAAATACATTTCCAACACAAGCATTTATACAAATCAGTTTGATATACAAATGACATACAAGTCTTTACAAAATTCCACCTAGCTGTGCCGACATATGTTACACATCCATGGCCCTACGTCTCCTGGCATGGCTGGCAATACCTCAGCTCATCACAGATGTTCCAACTGTTGGATATGCCTGGATCAGTACATACAAAAGGGGGAATTGTATTCTATGATAGTTTTGATGAATGCCAAATATAGAGGAACAATGACTTCCATGGACCTAGATGCTATACGTTTGTTTATAAGTTGTGTGACACAGAATGATTTCCTTACTTCTGCAGACACGGGATGGTCAAAGGTTAGATTCTTAAGTCTGACTACTGGGTCAACTCTAAGGAGTGTGTTGTCAATATGATAGTTACCAGGGTGGACGATTTCCTGAAGAAAACTATTATGCATTTCTTTGTATTTAGTTTTAGTCCATGACTCTGATACCAGTTGTTTGTCTGTGTCAGCCCTTCCTTGAGAACATTTGTGTCGATGTAGGATTCAATGACAGCTCCTAATTTGCAATCATCTGCACATTTAGTCAACCAGAGACCAATGACATTGGCCTTGACTTCATAGAAGAAAATGCCAAAAAGGAATGGTCCAAGGACCAGTCCCTGAGGGACTCCCCTTGTGACTGGCCTCTTTGTACAGGTGGACTCCCCAGTTCTATCTTCCTGGTTCCTGTCTGTGAGCCAGTTGGCTCTCCACTAGGCAAAACGAAATTGAGTTGGATCCAGCATCAGGGGTTTATTATAGCATTCTTGATTATTTTGATGATAATTTGTCTCATGGCTTTGCATATGAGACTAGAGAGACTTATGAGTCTGTAGATGGCCCACATTTGCTGTTTTCTATTCATAAGGCATGAATCCTGTTTGGAGGCTACAGTTAAATAGCAATTCCTGAAAACCCGATTGGTCATGTTTCATGCTATTTAGAAGGCATCCAGGGATACTGTCTGGGCCCACTGATGCAGTGCTCTTGGCCTTAGAGAGAGCATTAAGGACCTGTTCCCTAGTGATAGCAAGGGGAGTTATATATATTTCCTGAGGGAAGGTAAAGGGAGAGACAATAGTAAAGTTGGTGCTGAATTTGTGGGCCAGTAGGTTTGCTATATTTCCTGGCTCATTATAGGTGGATCCATTAACAATGGACACCATTGTTTGCTGCTTTTGAGGTTGCAGACATAGCTAAAGTATACCTTGTGGTTGTCCTTGGCCTGGGAGATCAATTGTACCTCAAATTTGGCTTTGGTAGACTTTTTTGTCCTCTAATTTGTTTGTTTAGTTTGATGCAAGTGTTTTTATCCTGCTGGGTGCTGCATCTCCTAATTTTGCCATGATTTTCTTCCTTCTATTATTCTATTATACAGCCTATTGATTTTATGATTCCACCAAGGTGGGCTGTGTTTTGAGTTAGTTCTGTACTTCTTCCTTGTGGGTACAGCTGCCTCTATGAAGCTATTAACATGCTTGTATAGGGCTTCTGTTAACAGTTCTGCATAGGCAGCAGTGTTCAGGGTTTATGGGGGCTTGAAATTTTGCCACATTATCACTTAATAGCAGGAAGTTTGCCTTTGAGTAGTTCCAGAATATTCCAGTGTTAGCTGGGGGTCCAATTTTTATTTTTACTTCAAAGGATACAGTTTTGTGGTCTGACCTTACTAGGGAAGACATTGCACCAGAGGGTGTGCGGCACTCTCCCATATTAGTGAGGACCAGATCCAGTATGGTTGCACCCCTGCTTGGTGTATTTACAATCTGCTCCTAGGGAGTTTGTGTTTGGAAAATCCAGGAATCTCTGTGCCTGCATGTTTGGTGTCATATAGGATTCCTAAATAATTGTGGGGTAATTAAAATCACCCATGAATATGGTATTGGGTTGGATGGGGAGTGCTTCCAATAACTTTAAATACATGGTATGGTTTTTCTGGATCATAGAGGAGGTCCTATAGCTTGCAAGGAAGTGGTATGGGATTTTGCCTATGGTTATTTGAACATGGAGTAACTCAAGTGCATTGCCCTGTTTGACCAGCCTTGAGGTATATTTATTTTTTTTATGTAAATAGAGACACCTCCACCTTTAGCCCCGGTGTGTGTAGTAGCTGTTCTAAATGTGTGGAGAGCATTATAACCTTGCACTGTTAGTGTCCTTTCCATAGCTTTAAACCATATTTTTGTGACTTTACAGATGTCAGCATTCCATAGGGTGAAAAGAACTTCTAGGGAGAGGAGTTTTGTGTTAAGACTCCTAGCATTAAACAGATACCTTTAGATTTTCTTGGTTTTGATTTGCTATGTTGGAAGCACTTTCAGTGTGGCATTGTCTAAAAAAGGCACTATGGGGGACGACAATGTTTTAGCTAATATTCAAAACACTAGAGAAGAGAGGTGCAGATCATCCCTGGCAAGGCAGCGTAGTCTATTGACCATCTCCTTCTATGCTGACAAATATTGCACCCCTTAGAGTGACACCAGAAACTAAGCCAATTATTAAAGTCAGTCATCTTTTGTTCATACTGTGGCATGATCCTTGGAGAAGGTAAAATGCCGCTCATGCCTAGGCTCATACCAGACTGGGACACATATTCTGAGAGCTCCATGATGTCTCTCTTCATATAGTCTAGGGAGGTATGTCAAAGGTCATTTACACTTACATAGACTATGACTGAATTATACAGGTACTTGTGGTCCAATGACCTGAGTCCGTGCATAATGTGGCAGATCCTAGCCCATGATAAGCAACTGACCTTGACTTTCCTTTTACTCAGCCTGGTGAGAGGCACATCATTATGTCTCACAATGAAGTCTCAAATGACCAGAATGTTTAATTGTCTGGTAGTTTGCCTTATGGGCTTAGAAGTAAAGGCTCTAGGAGATGTGGCTGTACTTGTTGATGTGGGTGTTGTTTTGAAAGAGTGCATTTGGGGTTGCTAAGGGTATTTATTATATGTACTTCATCTATGAAGTCTTTGGGGTTTAAGAAGGTTCCATTTAAGTGCCTCAGCATATGTGGGTCTATATGTCTGCTTTGAATTGTGTGTGGTGTGTGTACTACTGACAATCTTATTGACATTAGGAAATTGTTTTATGTGAGAGCTTTGCCTCCATTGACATTGTGTAAATACATCTCTCACATACCATATCAGTCTGTTTGATAATTATCTGGTTATCACTAAACATGAGGGAATTTATACATTGCCTCAGGATGCCCATATCTACAAAGTTAGCAATGAAGATAGTAGAAAAGTTCATATCCATGGTAACAGGCCCTTTTTATTGATTACATAATTAGAATGAGAATATAAAGCAATGTCAGGAGTATCTGGTTTGCAACTCTGTGGACAGTACTTGTCACTGCAAACTAGTTGTTCTGTGTGTAACTAGGTATTGGTGAAATTTCAATCATGGTTTTACAGGAAAATGTCACTCAAGGTGTCTGTGTCTATACATGTCACTGGCAAACACTTCAGGGGAAACTAATAAGTAGACCCTGAAAATTTAAGGATGATGCATTTCAGCAGATATTCTGAAGTTAGAACCAAATCAAGCAGTACTTACTGAAAACAAAGAATTAGCTTGGCAAGAATGATGAAAAGAGGAGAGTCACACGAGTGGCTATTGACTGGCTGCTACTAGTGCTGATCTCATCACAGCTTCACTCTGTTGGCATACAATGCTCCTTTGCTTTTTCTCTCACCAGAAGCAAAACATTAGCACCAATCCCAAGATCAGAAGCAGGGCGCAGCCTGTTTGGTGATCTACAGTCTTGTCCCAGATGATGCAAGGGTATGTAGGCTTGTTGTAGCCTTTTCCTGGTAGATGCCTTGAATAGCAACTAGACCAATCAGGAGCATCAAACACAGACACTCATTGCCCAACCAGAAACAGTCAGGAATCAATGCACTCTACTCTTTCTCTCACCATGAGTAGAATATAAGCACAAATTCCAAGCTGTCACAAATGAAGCACTTATTAGGCTTTCCAGTGATCAGCAGTCTCCAGGAAATAAAGTCCCTGTGCTCCTTCACTCACCAGGAGAAAACAGAAGTACTAATCCCAAGATGACTACCAAGAGGCAGCAAGTGGGCACTCCAATAGTTGGTGGTCTTGCAATAGATATTGCAGATTTTGAAGGTAAGATGAGAAAAAAATGGGATAATATCCTAAGTCCAGCAGTGTGTACTAATCAGTCAGAAATAAATGAGCGGGTAACTTAAGCTTTAGCTGTCTAAGTAGAGAGCCATTAGTTTTAAAAGAGCAAGACAGATTGGAAGGGGTGGGCAATTTGAATTCTGGTTCTATACATACTATTTGCATTCTGCATACAATTTGCATTCTGGTTCTATAATATCTATAGAATACAGTGGGATGGCCAATAATTTTAAATAGCTGAAAGGGAGTGATTCCACAAAATGATAATGTTGTGCTTACAACAGCCAATGAAAGGGGAACAGTAAGGAAATATGTGGTCAGATTAGCATTAGGGGCAGACAACTAGAAAGACAACTGAGTTTAAGAATACAACAGCACCAGTGTGCATGGGTGGGAAAAATTTCTGTGTAACTCACAAGAGACACAGCTGTGGTCTCTTTCTTAGTTTTAATATGCAATTTAAAGGAGAATACAAGTAAAACACAGTGTAAACAACACAAATCACAATATACAATCTAGAAGAAGGCAGTAAAGCCTTGAAATGTTTTATTTATTCCTTAAATAGATGGTTTAGTTCATAGCTCTACTCTCAGTTCACAAATAATTAACCTTAATTGATCTGTTCTAACTTCTGTGGGACTATTAATTGACCTGTTTTAACTTGTGTAGCTCACAAGAGACACAGCTGTGGTGTTTTCTTTCCTATGCAATTAAAAGGAGAATACAAGAAAACACAGCATAAAGAAATCAGAATATACAAAATAGTAGCAGGCAATAAAGTAATACAAAATACAAGTAAACAAAAGCAAACCAACCTTTTCCTCACAGCAAGTTGTGGCAGAGTCTAGGTCTGTGCAGCTGTATAGCTCTCCCTGTACTTTGCTGTAATCAGCAAGCATTCCATGCTATCAACAAGAGACTGCAGATGTCAATATTTTCTAGTACATTTAGGCTAAGTAGGTCCACATCTCCATTTTCGAAAAGCAAGGCAATACAACATTTTATGTCACTGATGACATATAACAATCACTTTTTTGCCTAAGCAAAGATCACCAGCCTTGAAAAAAAATGCCTCTTGGAAAAATAAACTCAGTAAATGAATTTCAAGTTTTCTCATTTGTGGCTAGGAGAAAAGTGTCAAAATGGTTTAGGAGGATACCTGTTATCTATAGATTCAAATACTTGTGCTTTATGCATATATGTGCATTGGTGTGTGTGTGTGTGTGTGAGCGTGCTCACGTATATGTGTGTGTGTGCATGTGCCTGTGTTCCTGTCTGCATGTATGTATAAAGAAGCTGGCATTTTCATTTAGTTCTGGAGTTCAGTTATGAGTTTGTACATGAGATAAACAGAGAGCAGACAGACAGAGATGTATCTGTGTAGTATGTTACATTTCTTTATAGTATCATTCATAAATTAAGTATCATATTAAGTCAAAAGTATCCGGGCATTAGGAAGAGATTCCTCCAAAATATGAATTTCTACACACAGTATAGGAATAAAATGTACTTTTTGTCATTCTACAACGTGTTTACATTTTGAGAAACAATCAATTGCAAAATAAATTAGACAGCTATGTATCGCATTAATTATTCCATAACACTGCTACAAAAACATGTTTTATAATAAAAAAAAATTCACATACATTCAGTGTAGCGGTATAGCCATTCATTTCCTTATTTAACAGTTTACAAAATCTTCATCGCTTTCTATTACTACAATTTAGTAAGCAGTTGATACTAATACCACCAGCATAAATGTTTGAAAATCATGAACATCATGTTTTTCCTCAGTTTTATATAAATGTTTTAAGATGTGAAACTATTGATAATATGTCTTTGTACATATGTATGTGTGTTTGTGTGTGTGTGTGTGTGTGTGTGTGTGTGTGTGTGTGTGTGTGTGTGTGTGTGTGTATATATATATATATATATATATATATATATATATATATATATAGACACACACACACACATAGGGTCTATATTAAATAAATGAATTAAAAGGTCGAATATGGCATTATCAACACTTTTTAAGTGAGCGTTCATTTTAGCGAAAGCTCATAATGTCTAAATTTGGAGTTTTGAAAAGTTATAGTTGGCCAACTCTCAGGAAACTCCTGGCTGATGTGAAGGCGTTCACCCTGTGAATAGCTGTATGATAGCTTTGCAAATGTAAATAATTCTTAAAGTATTGTGTTCTGTAAACTGTATGAACGAATAACATACTGAAATTGTAAAGTATTCTACAACTCAGACATTTAATTTTTTTTTTTTTTTTGACAACAGGATGGATGAGCAGGTCTACTGGTCCTTTTCAACAAAACAGACAAATGAACAAAGGCAATAATGAAGACAACTAGAATTAATACATAATATGTACAGATATACAGAGTAGAAGACATTGATTAACATGGAGATGCATATCTATCTATCTATCTATATATATATATATATATATATATATATATATATATATATATATATATATATATAAATATATAGATATATATATAGAGATTCACTTTGTAAGCTCGAAATTCTGAAATCTCGAATTTCAGAATCTCGAGCCCATAAAGTGGAAAATCCAAATACCCAAAACCACAAAAAACATGAAATTCAGACTCCCAACACTTTCAAACACCAATATAACTTACATGCACACAACTAAACAAGCACACAGACCTACTTTTATTATATGCTGTACCCCCCCACCCCCTACTTAAATATTCTAACTGCAAGGTCGCACTACATACACACAAACACACACATGAAACACCACCACACAAATTACATTCCTCTTGCACACACACACATCACAGTAACAACACATTTTAACACACACTACAGCCCCTACCCAACACCCTTAAATATAAACACTTACCTGAATCCATGAACACAGCGCAACACCAGAAACACCAATTCAAAATCTCCCTCATTCGAGATTTTGAATTTCACACTTCTGGGGTTGCGATCTTCCGATCCTTCTACTTTATGACCTTGAGATTCTGAAATTTGAGATTTCAGTATTTCAAGCTTATAAAGTGCTCATATATATATATATATATATATATATATATATATATATATATATATATATATATATATCTTTATATATATAAATATGCATCTCCATGTTTAATTAACGTCGAGAGAGAATGAAATATAGATATATATGTTGAAGTATTACTGTTTCATTATTAAGGCAAGGGGAGCCCACAGAAGAAATGCTGCATTTGCTGAAAATTGTCAAAATGACTTGACGTTCTTAAAAGCTTAAGCCTTATTAACCCATTAAACAGTATTATATGGTAAATGAAGTCCCTCTGGTATGCACATTTTCTGTGCCAGCTCTCACCTCAGAGGCAGAGTTTTCAGACGTCTGACAGCGAACACTGTGCTGGTTAAATGAAGCAGATAATCCACGCTTCACCAAATGATGAGGTGTTGCTGCTGTGACCAGTGGATCCCCTGCTGCTTCTGTGTTATGGGTTTGACTGAGTTCAACGTGATCCTAAGAGACATCTTTATGCATGATTGCTTCTACACATACACTCAGGAGACAGTCACAATGAGAATGTGATTATGTTTAGTGCTGCACAAATCAAATGGCGTAACTAGCAGCTTCAGCTAACTATGTTCAGCCATGGATATGGCATGTAACAAAGTCTCAGCTTATAAAGCAACTGCTTCTAATAGTCTTTTTTTTTACTCTAGTATATGGTTTGCAAAATAATAATAAATAAAAAAAGTAAAATTCGATACAATAAAAAGGAATATTTCTGGACGAAAAGCAGAATTATATGTTTTCAACAATCCATGATAATAATATTCTGAGTGTTATGATAATTTTAGGAGAGTTCAACAGTGAAATGGGAAATGACCGATTATTTCACTCTAGTTTTTTTGGTTTATTAAATTTCTCCTTTTCTTTAATTCAATGGAAAGGGTAGCTCAGACATCAACAA
Organism: Protopterus annectens; assembly: GCF_019279795.1. Taxonomy (NCBI): domain Eukaryota; kingdom Metazoa; phylum Chordata; order Ceratodontiformes; family Protopteridae; genus Protopterus; species Protopterus annectens. Next base: position 523,779,215 of record NC_056749.1, on the reverse strand, counting down.
CATTATCATGTTTCAGGTTCTTTGATATAGGAAATACTGGTCTTTAATGGTTGTAATAGTTTTGAGAACTAATATCTAGTGTCAGAATTAATGAAAGTATGTGATATTAACTAGTGACTATTTAGATTCTTTATATGGTTGTTAGTTGTTTGTCTCGAGTATACAAACATGCACTAGATCAGTAAAAAATGGCCTTTACTGTAACGACTCAGATATGCAGTCTTATATTGCACCTGATTCTTTTTTTGTGAGACAGATAAATGTGTTCAAGGGTGGTGTAGGATCTGGAATTAACCTTTTCATGAATTTGTGCCACATGCTAGGCTAGATTTATAAACTCCCTGACATAAGCCAACTGTAGAAATGCAATGGGTACTTGAAAGTCAGTTTGTTGCCTTCAAGTAGCTGGCTGTGTTGTACGTCAAGGACTAAATGATAACTTATCATCAGATGACCATGAAGATAATGAAGTGTAGTTCTGTGATTTTCTCATTTACCTTGGATTAAACATTACCATTCGGTTTCTTTGTCATCAGTTTTCATTATACTGATCTTAACATCATGAGCTAAAGAACAGCAAGGGATGAGATGGAAGGTGAATAAAAAATCTAATGGTAGAAAAGAAAACATCCTCTAAAAATAATCAGCTTAGCACTTTTGTGCTACAGGCAAACAACTACGTTCTTCTCCAGGGAAAGATGACCCTCTTAAATGTTTTCAACAATGGGGTATGGAGAAATTGTTTGCTTAGGACAGTATTATTTTTCCTTACACATGCCAACAGAGAGAAAACAATGAACAAATTAAGGGCTGTATATTTTTCTAGTTTCAAAAATGTCATAGGTTCAAAGGTTCCCAAGTATATATTAGGCTAACTACTACTAGTGCCTTTATAAGCCTAACCATGCAATCCAACCCAGTTTCGTCCCTGTATATCGGGTATTTATTAGAAAGAGATATGTTAGTTAGGAAGTTTCTAGAATTTGTGTGTGTGTGTGTGGCGGGGGGGCATGTTTGGGTGTTGTCAGTAACTCTCTAAATGGGGGCCAGACACAGGCTCAATTTCTGATTTCTTGTACTTTGGTCCAGGTTACACTTATATAGGGTTAGAGATGGACGCTGCTTCACATGGATGGGAAGCCTGTTTCAGAGAAAGGGGATACTCTGAGACATGTCTGTTTCCCCAACATGTCTTACTTATGTCAACCAAAATTTTAATCCTTAGATATATATATGCATACATAAATATATAAAACACTAGTGAAATTATATGTTTCTCATACTGAAAACTGAATGGTAAAAGCAAAAATGTGTCAAAGTGAAAATGAGTAGGTGTCACTAACTACAAATCCAATCTTTGCTAAAGAGTGTCAGAGTGTATTTCTAACCACTGAGTCAGACTGCTAACTGGGCTGAGGTGCAAATGAACAGTACTGAAATTAAGTGAGGTGATACTAAAATATAAAGTGTGCTCTTAAAGTTGAATAATGCTATTGCTAAGCAAAATACTGCTGTCAGAACCATCGTCACAGGTATGAAGGTGGTCATCCAGCTGCAACAGCAAATGGACAATGGCAGGAGTCAGACCAAATATTGTTTTTAAGACTGAAAGTGAAGTTGCAAAGGTTTTTCAACAAAGGTTGTAGTGGTACTGCAGCAAGAAGGTGTTCTGCAATCATTAGCGAAAGCTGCAGAGAAAGAGGTTAGAACTTTTAATGGCAGTACAGTTTAGAGATAAACTTTTTTTTTTGCTCTTCAATTTAAAGTTGAGAAAAGCAATAGCAAAGGAAACGGCACAAGGGACCAGAATATGTAGCTATGGCTCTGTACATATATCCATACATATATTCAGTCACATATGCACATGTACACATTCATACATTCTGTGTGTGTACGGGTATATTCTCTGTGTATATAAACTGATAAGTGCTCAAAGTGTGCTTTCTTAGTGAAAAAGCACCATCTACAGGTAGCAGTGACTGCTTGTTTGTTATTTCTGCTGTGTGGCTCATTTGCATTTGTACTGTGAATCAGCTGCCTATTTGGTGTACAGTAACATATAATTAAGCAGATGCACTGCTCTCAGTAAGGTAGTACCTCATTTTCCCCTTGTGTTTTTCATCTCATTGCCATTTTATAGTGCAAATTATCTTTGAATCTCAGGCTACCTAAACATATGAAAATTAAAAATGTATACTTCACTTTTATTAGTAAGAACTTGTGATGTAACAAGATGATGTAGAATGTTAATTTTAAAGCACTGGTAATAAATGTGAATGCTGCTTGAGGTTGAAAAGATATATAAAATAAACGAGACCTATAGTAAATGTGGACTGGTCGAAACCCTTCAATATTTTATTTATTTATTTATTTAGTTGGTTAGTTATGTATTCTTTTATTTAACTTTAATTTAGTATTTTTGATGGCTGAAAAAATATTCTGGCTGTATAAAATCTAGAACAGAAATTCTTGAATATGCAGAAGTTCTATCAATAACATGACTTCCATTTTTATGTAAAAATCAGTTTGTTCTTAAAAATAAAAATTAGATTAAAGAAAGAAATACATGCAAATGGCAATGTGGCTATTAAAGTCCACTAATAATCTGCAGTATTCATATCTTGATGATGTCATTGGAATAATGCAAACAATAAGAAAATAACTCTCCTTTAGTGTTTTGATATGAAAGTGCTAAATAAACAATTAAAATCCACTAAAACCAGTTCTTTGCTTGCCGTTTTTTTAATCATGTAATCCTAGGAACAGCACAGATCTTTTAGCTTCCAAAGCCTTGCATGAAGGCTACCTTTCACCTGTTGCCAGTAAGGCAACAGGACCGGCATTTCATGGGCATGAGGATAAATGGCAGATGCCTTCTCACAAGGCTATTCCATGAGCTGTGTGAATGCTTGTGCCACATTTGAAATACTTAGCATAATTTTACATTGGATTAGGGAAGTAGTGCCTGTGGAACAATTTGACCAGGCAGGATGAAAATTTCCATCTTAACAAGATGGGTAAAATTAAAAAAAAAAAAGTCACTATATTGTCTGGGCATGCCTGAGCATGATAAACCCACCATTCTAGCCACTCCTGCTGGGCTCTTCCAGAACAAGAACCACTTATCAAACATAGGTTCTCATCATTATACTCGTAACTTTATCGCTTTACACACGCACGCACTTTGGTTTCATGATGATACTCATGACTTTATCCCTCTACACATGGAGATGGGTTTCCTCATTATCTTCATGACTTTATCCCCCTACACACAGACTTGGGTTTCATCATTATACTCATGACTTTATCCCTCTACACATGGATTTCAGTTAAAAGGAGATTTCTGATAAGCTGCAAGTTTCACGTATTGAGCTACAATGGAAGGGGCCCTCACACCTCTTACTAAACTAAGTGGGAAAGCCCTGTCACAGTCTTCTCTAATACGGGGTGTATGTCCAATGGAGCTCAGATGATCAGTGGTGATGTGGTGAAAATTGTTGATTATATCAGGGTTTAAGATGCCTCACTTAGCAGTGGGTGCAGGTGCACACTTGTTATGGTATCAGGGCAGGTGTTAGAGTGAGACAACACTAGAAACAGAAACAGAGTAAGAAATGTAACAAAGTCACCTGCATTAATTCTCTGACCTTCATTAATTCTCACTTTCAATTTACATTTCATGGTTACAGAGAAGATGGATGCTTTCTCAGCTTTCACTTTTCATAAAACAAAAAACTATTTTAAAATAGAAGGTAAGCCTAACACTGGATGGATCACATTTCTACACACATGGTATGTACACCTTCAATAATTTTGGATAACTATCAGTTCATCAACAATATGTCCTTGGGATCTAAAATGAAAGTAGTTAATGTGGGGAGCTGGAGCCAATTGACTGACTGTAAGGAAGAGCAGTGATGGGATGAAAATTTGGCAGTGGTTGTGAATTTGGCAACTTTATTGTAACAGGACTAGACCCTATTTTTTAGGTACTTCTGGATATTGGTGAGGAATGGGGCACCATATAGGAGTGAGAGAAGGAGGAATGTATGGGCAAGAATTTGTTTGACAGAGCAGTTAAGAATATTTTTACATTTATAGAGGGATGCTAGTTTTTGGTGCATTTTTTTGATAGCGGTATGGACATGGAGATCAAAAGTAAGGTTTTCATCTAAGATGACTCCCAGTAGTTTTGTATGAGGTTTTATTTCTAAGATGGTCTTGTTTTGAGAGTACATGATGAATTCTGTCTTATTTATGGAGGTACTTTTCTTGAGGGTGAATAGCAGCAGTTTGATTTTTGGGGATTTAAAGAAAGGTGGTTATATGTCATCCATGTTTAAGTGGAGGTGAAAGCATTCTAGGTAGTATGCAGAAGTTCCATAATAGAATTAGCAGAGCAGATTATCATAGAGTCCTCTGCATACTGAACTACAATTCCATTAATAAGATTGGAGTGGAAGTCATTGATAAAAATATTGAAGTGTAGAGGACCTAATATAGAACCTTGGGGGACACCTGTGGATGTCTCAAGGAAAGGAGAGAAATAATTTTGCCAATTAGTAGCATGTTGTCTATTATTTAGGCAGTTGGTAAAGTAATCTAGGGTTGAGGGGGAGATACTTAGGATAGAGGGTTTGGTGAGTAGCAGGGTAGGAAATAGTATCAGAGGCTTTAGAGAAGTCAAGAAAGAGTGAAGATATGATTTTGCCAGTATCTCAAGCTCAGCTGACTGTATCCAAGAATGATACAAGTGCAGTATTTGTGCTGTGACCTGGCCTGAAACCACTCTGAATGGGGGCAAAGAAGCTACTTTTGAAATAGCGAGCTGAGAAGTTGATTATGGATACATCTCTCCAAGATTTTAGAAAGAGGGGAGAGAATAGCAATAGGTCTAAAGTTTGAAATACCTGTATTGTTTCCACCTTTGTGGAGGGGTAGAATGTAAGATTTTTTCCAGATAGTAGGTACATAGGCTTCCTGGAAAGATTTGTTGATGGATATGCTGACAGGATAGGCAATGGCTTTTGCAGACATCTGAAGGTATTCTATAGGGTATGTTGTCAGGAGTGTTAGAACATAGTTTCAGTTTGATAAGCATATTTTTTGATAGTAGCGGTGGGTATAGGAGAGAAGGAAAAGGTGGGAAGTAGTAGCATTTTGTGAGGTGGGCTTTGTTGGATGGGAGCTACTGTCACTATTTATTTGGAGAAATGTTGCTGCAAGGCTTGATATTGTATTGATGAAATGAGTGTTGAAGAGAGAGGCTATTTCACTAGGTGTTTTGACTGGATGTGGACAGGGGCTGTTTTTGGAGCCAGGGTTTAGCACAGATGAAATAGAGTTCCAAAAATGTTTGGGGTTTTGTTTATAATCTTTTGCAGGCCATGGTAGTGTGCTTTTCTGCCATTGTTGGCTAGCCATTTTATTTAATTGCAAATCTGCCTGAATTGTAGGAGGTCAGAGATATTTTTGGTTATATGCTACTTTTTCCAAGCTTTTTCTCTGTCAGCCATGATTTGTTTGGTAGATCTAGTGACCCATATGTCATGATTAGTTTTTACTCTCTTGTGTCTTATAGGGGCAAGATTATTTTGGATGTACAGAAAAGCAGAGTTAAAAAAACTCAACAGCTTAATCAAGGGGAAGGACTTTTAATACATTCCAGTTGATTTTTGTCAAGGTTTCATTTAGGGTTGTAGGGTCAAAATTAACTAGATTTCTTGTATATTTATATTGATGCTGACATGGGGTTGGAGTGTTTTTGCATAGTATATATGCTGGGAGGTGGTTACCAATGCCGGAGGAAAGAGTGCCTGCTGCTGAGATTTTTGTTGAGTCAGAGACTAATATCCAGTCAGGTACTGAGCCACCATCTTTGATTTGTTGGGTCTGGTTATGTCTAATTAGCTGAGTGATGGTAAAGAGAATGATATTAAGTGGAGGAGATTGGTTTGAGATATCTGACCAGTTTATGTTTACATCAAGAAGGATAACTGTTTCATTTTTTATATTGTTTGATATCCAGGCAAGAATGTCTTCTAGCAGGGAAATGTTATTGCCTGGGGGAATGTATATAACTGTGATGCAGAGATTCTTGGAATTATTCAATCTTAAGAATGATATTAGTATCTCTGCTGTGGAAAACTTTAGAATTGGACTGGAATAAGGTACTATTAAGTAGGTATTGGGTAGACTATAGCAATACCTCCTCCTCGTTTTGTGGTCTGTCAGACCTTAGACAATTGTTGCCTGAGGAAGGATTATGATTTCAGCTAAGTTTCAGTTGATGCTATTGTGTCTGGTTTATTGAGTGCTATCCAGGCATGGAATTCTGATATTTTGTTCCTTACACTTGTGAGATTAAGGGTTATAATATTAAGCGTTTTGTATGAGTTGGAAGTGCTGAAAGTAAAAGGTACAGGTCCTGGGTTTGGGTGGATATTTCCACACTAGCATAGCTTGGATTGCATATGAGGATAGGTGAGGGGTGGCTGAATGCTTTTAGAGTAGTTGTTGAGAGGTATGTTGTTTTGGGTAACTTTTCCTAGAGGGAGTAAGTTATATTTGGCATATAGTAGTGTGTTTGGTGCAAATAGGCTGGGGGATATGTCAGAGTAACTAGAGAGAGATGAGGATTGGGTGTAAGGTATACATACAGACCTGAGTGGTATGAAGGTAATGTGTAATGAAGTTAAGTGAGTTAGAATACAGAGACATAGGACCAGGGGGAGGAGTAGGGGAAGGAGAATTGGTATGAGACATAGTGTATTGAGTATGGAACTATGCAACAGGAAGTAAGAAAGTAGTAGTAGAAGTGAGTTAGGAATATATTGTGATGAGTGGTTGCATTTAATTAGATGTCAGGGTCTGAGAAAATATTAAGGGTGTTAGTGACTGGGTGAGAGGGAAGATGATTAGGAAGGTGGTTTTCATTGCTTGATGGTTTTGGATGGGAGGGGTTTTGCTAAGTATAAATGCAATTGATCTAGGGGTGGGTAGGGATGGGGGTGGGGTAGGCAAGTGGAGTAAGCCTGAGAGTAGTGAGGGTGAACTGAGTGGGCTGGCCCAGGCAAGATACAGACTGGCTCAGAAAAACAATCAAAAATTCAGGTAAGATGTAGGAGAGAAACCACAAGGTGAGATGGTCAGGAGGGATGGCAAAAAGTAAGACAACAGAGAAAGACAGAAACAGTGATAGAGAGGAATTAGAGAAGAGACTAAAAGAGGTATGGACAGTGAGGGAGAGTGTGCTAGGGGTGATACAGTGCAGATGATCTAACAGGAAAGAGAGAAGTAGAGAAGGTTGTAGGCTATAAGATGCAAAGAGTAAGCACTTAGTGCAGTAGAAGGAGAGATAAAGAAAGGAGGATAACTTAAGTTAAGAGGGACTGCAAGAGGGCAGTGGTGATGTTTTTCCTTCTAAACCAATGGTCCCTTGTACAAGTGTCCAGTTAGAAAGGTGGTACAGTTTAAGATTTAAACATGTAATATAGTTTCTACATACATTAAGTTTCAAATAGTACTAGTGCAGGTAGTAGTTTGGAGCGTCCCTTCTGGAGTGGCATTTTGAGGTTTGGATGTTACTTATTTTTCCATAAAACTTCTGACCGGCTATCAGTGAGGGGGATGTCAAGATTTGAGTGAGGTACCTGGAGAAAAAATTGTGGAGAGCTTCTTCATTCCAGTTTAGTTATACCAGGTAACAGGTTGCATAAAAATATATGATTTAAGGGTAGATTAAAACAGCAGCCTTACCTTTCTTTTTATGATCAGAAATTAGTAAGGGTTAAAACAGGTCTATATTATATGAACGAAGGTTCATATAAGGGAACGCTCTGATGAGCGAAACTCTTGAACACGGGGGTGCGTGTTGTGGGATTGCAGTACAGTGAAGATTGCAGTTTTTGCCCTTTCCTCACTGTAGTGCTATCTCGGAGCTGGAATATATATTTAGTGAGGGGATATTGTTTTCGATGTCAGGGATTTTCACTCATTGAGCGTTTGCTTACATGAACTTTCGTTCATATAATATAGACCCGGTTAAAACATATCAATTAGTTTTGTGTCAACTGTATTACTTATTTTTGAGATCTGTAAAGTAGTAGACATGTTTTCCAGAAGTTCCTTCAAAGTTTTGAGTACTTTATTGACATCCATTGTTTTAATGCTGTACCTAGAAGCTACACCAGTTGTTTATAAAAGTATTCCCAACGAACATTGTTCTTGAAATTTCATGCTCAGAGCACTTGAACATACCATTAGAACTCATTACAGGACTTCTGGCCAATCATGTCCATTATTTCAATGTTTTTGATATTTGCATGTGTGTGTGTGTGTGTGTGTGTGTGTGTGTGTGTGTGTGTGTGTGTGTGTGTGTGTATAAGGGTCATAAAGACATTTAGGGATTATTTTTCAAAATGGCTCTTGACAGAGAAATTGGGAGACGCTGTGTACATTTCATATGCATGGACTGACATCATTTGAAGTAGATGTACCACACTACATCTTCTTTTGTGTTCTTTTTTCTTTACAATTGTAGTCCACAGCTATATACAGACATTTAGAAAAGACAGAATAGCCTCTGAAACATTAAGAAATACTTTCTATTTTTGATTTTTGCTGTACCTCTCCCCAACACCTCTCAATATTTTTCAGCATTTTGTTTGCCACTTCACTTGGAAATAGGGTTGCCACCTTCCTTCACGGCTAAAACCGGAGCAAAGCCACGCCCCTCACATCACCAGTAACCCCGCCCACCCCAACCCCCTCTCCCGCCAACATACCGCCTATTTTGTGACGTCACGACAGCATCACTCAACGGGAAACCCTCTTTTTTCGTTCCCGCCGCCTGCTTTTGGCTGATTTACTATGCTTTTCTGTAAAAAAAGCATAGTAAATCAGCCTATTTACAAACTCCGATAGTCTGTTTCCTTTTTGAAACAGAATACTGGAGTTTGTACAGTGTTTTCTGGACTACCGGAGAATCAGTTTGATTTCCTGATAGTGCGGAAAAAAACGGAGGGGTGGCAAGCCTACTTGGAAAAGGTGTGTTGCTTGTTATTCCATATTGCACTGTACTGTTGAAGTACAAAATAGATTTTCCTTTCAAAAACAAACGGTCTCATCCCATAAAACACTTCCACAGCAGCACAAACAAAAAGCCAAAAATCCAAAAGAAGTTGTGAGGCTCCAGATGAACAGCAGCAAATTTATTGTAGAACAGTAAAACAAACAGATATTCCCAGTTAGCGCTTTCATCTCACTTCTATTAACTCTGAGACTTCTTCAGACTGATTATGTCTGGGCACACCTAACAATTTACATACAAAAAAATCACATGATCCAAAATGTCACAAGGCTATTATAAAAACTTTTTTTTTTTTATAAAAACATATACACTTTTCAGACATAAACATTTGTATCAATAAATTAGTGTTTAAGCCTCTTCTTTTTTAAATAAATTACAGATTCCTCTCTGTTATTAAGACCTGGTGGAAAGCAGTCATTAAGCCTGACTTGCCAACAATATTCTAGCGAGCTATCACTTCCTCAATATTTATGTATGAAAAGTGTACATGTTTTTATAAAAAAAAAAAAAAAAAAACTTAAAAAAAAGTTTGTATAATAGTCATGTGACATTTTGGATCATGTAATTTTTAGTATGTAAAGTGTTGGGTGTGCCCAGAAATAATCAGTCTGAAGAAGTCTCAGAGTTAATAGAAGTGAGACGAAAGCGCTAACTGGGAATATCTGTTTGTTTTACTGTTCTACAATAAATTTGTTGTTCATCTGGAGACTGACAACTCCTCATCTCATAAAAGACATAACATACTAGAACTAGGATGAGAATGGTTAAGTCTGCTTTCTTTTGAACTTTATGGATAATATTTATAAAATTATGCATACGTGAACCGGTTATATGCACTAGTTACACACAAGAGCAGACTAGATGACATTCAATGAGACACAGTGCAGGTTTGCAGTGTTTAGAAACTTACAGAGAACATCATATGCAAATGATTGAATAATGACATTTAAATGATAAATGTGTCTTTCCTGACTTTGTGATTCAGAGTCACATTTGGTATGCAAATGCTTGTTTCACACATGCACAGGTTATAAAAAGAGAAGCCACAGCATTTCTTCTCACTTTGCAGTTGGTGAAGATGACCATTTTTACTGTTAGCATTTCTGTATCTTGCTTTGAGTTGCTTGCTTCCAACATATCACAACCTAATGGATGGAGTACTGCCTGGCAGACCCAGAGAAGAAGATACAGGAAAAGCATGACGCATTATAGCTTTGACGAACAGGAGCTGAGTGACCAGTTTAGAACTGACAGGGAAATTATAAGGGATTTGATGAATTTACCCATAGACTAGAACATGGGGAATGCATGGCCTTCCAATTTCTGTAGATACTAAAGTATATATAGTCTTCATATACTTGCCATGGGACCTTTCAGAGACAGACTGGAGACATGTTGAGTATCTCAACAGCTTCTGCCTTAAGGATACTGTAGCACTTCCTTGATATACTGTTGGATCATGTGGATGAGCACATCTATTTCCCTCAGTAGCACCACAGGGTCAAACCAGTACCATGTATGCCTTCTATGGAATGGCATGTTTTCCTGAGGTACTTGTACTGACAGAATTCACACATGTGACAATTAGGCCATGAATGGACCATGTGGGGAATAGGTACTATAACAGGAAGGGTTATCATTCCATCAGTGCCAGGTAGTCTGTGATGCACATGGCTGTATCACCAAGCTATCTGGCTGGAATCTTGGCAGTACCCGTGATTCACACATAATGCACACATGTTCCATGTACCACCACACTTACTGCATGGTAAGATATTAAAAGACACCTAGTAGGTAATGCACTATAAATAATAAAATAAAATATTGAGCAATCTTCATGTCTACTCTATCCATTATGTTTTTTAGCTGATACACACTACATGTTAGAAAGCTGGCTAATTCCACTATCCATAATCCATATTAAGCTGCAGAGAAGTGCTTTAACACTACCCTGTCCCAGCCATCGATAATCTTTGAAAGAGTTATTGGCCTGATGAAAGCATGTTCTTATCACCTGTACAAGATGGAGGGGGGGGGGGCAGTAAGACCCTCTTACAGCTTGCAGAGTGTTCACAGCTTGCTACATTCTGGTTAATAAAATTATAAATCAGACCATTATATAATAAGATTATACATTGATCGTGTGTGCAACTGACACAATCTGAGAATTATAGTGACAGTGCATCTCCCTCTATTGTTTTTTTCTGTGAGTGATGATAGTGATAGTGGCCATCTGGCGGTAGCATGACACCCCAGCAAGCTGGATCATGCATGGCACTGGCAGCACACGTGAAGCAGCAGCAAATAGTCTGTGACTATGGGCCAAGACATTCACTGCATGACAGGATAAAGTCACAAAACTAAAGCCTGATGCATACAGTGTTAACTCTGGGCTATGCTGAATAGTGTTTGATGAAATGATAATCTGCAAGAGACATTCCTCAACACACCACAAACAAATGTATAATTAACATGGTCACAGTCATCATTATTTGCACAGAGTTCAGTGGGGAAAGGCCTGTTTTGGGGGAGGTGTTCCTGTTAGCACACTTTGCAACTTGTGCCACTGTCCTTATGTTGTATTATGACTTCAGAGGAAAAGCATAAGCATCAATGGCTGTTCTGCTGTCAACATCAGCCTACTGAGATGTACAACAGCATATTACCGATACCTGGTTTACTGCTCTACCTATGAACAAGGAACAAGTATTCCAATAACCTATGCTAACTTTTCTCTGGTCATTAGAACCTTTGAAATTATTACTAAAGGTTGGAGTTAATGAAGTCCATACATAATATGTCCTCTGTTTTTGTGGAGCTACTACTGATAATAATGAAGCAGCTGATAGAGGGGAAAAATACATTTACATGCAGTCATTTAGTATAATAAGAAGTACAAGCCATATTAACATGCACTATTCCATAACATCGACCTTCTGTAACATTGGTATATGGATGAAGAACATGTGCATATTCTGCTAGTATCCACACCGCTTTGAAAAAAAACAGTGATATCATCTGCAGCATAGTCATCCCCTCAAATAGAGCCTAAGTATTCCTCATCTGGTACCAAGCTTTGGCCAGTGGAAGGTCCACCACCTGTGGTACTACAATCAATTTCTTTGTGCTTTGCTTTACTCCCGGCAAAGGGCACTGTATCATTAGCTCACTTCCCGCAATGTACTAAGGTATGGTTATTTTCTCCTGTAGCATTTAAGTCAGTCCCTAATTAATTCTATATCATGGCGTGCTATGCCTGCTTGGTCCTCTTTCTAAAAATATATTTTCTATTCACCTTAAGTGTATCCACAAGGATAAAGTTCTCCTTAGCAGTGAAGCTCTTGCTCCCTGATGCTGCCACATGTTTTCCCTAGAAATAACACCTTGGCCATTGATACTGATATCTTGAATGTGATGGAGAGAAGGATTCACCTCTCTACAGCAGTTATGTCACACAATTCAGTATTAGCAGTCTCCTTAAACAGCACGGCAACACTGTTAACGTCAATGAATGTTTGCAGGTGTGTGCGTGTGCATGTGTGTGCGTGTGGGTGTGCGCGCGTGTGCGTGTGTGTGTGCATGTGTGTGTGTGTGTCTGCCTGTCTTGATTTTCTCTGTGTCAAGAAAGACTGAACTGTGAGGAATCAATCTTAAGAGACTGCGTGATAAGTGTGACTGCAGTGCATGCCTGGGAAAGCAGGGGTATAGACTTTGGCCTGCTTGATCACTAATGTCTTTCTTTATGAAATGCAATAGAGTCTGTGCAACATGGTCCTTTGCATTCTTACTACCAGGTAGCAGAGGCTGTACAGCGTATGAAACAGAAATCTTTACTTAGTACTGTGATAGCACTTTATAGCTGGACAATTGTACTAACAGAGTTGTGTATTCTAACTACTTTAGAAACTATTCCTTATGTGTGTTTTTAGTTTGTGGTAATAATATGAGACTATTACTTCTATTATGTTCCTAGCTACACTTTTATAATCTAAAGACCACAACATATACTATCACACCCAAAACAGAGAGTCATGAGGAAAAAAAAACTTGTCCTAAACTGCGCACCCTTAATCCCTCTATTAATGAAGATGAGCTGGTGAATAGGAACTCCACAGTAAGACAGACAAACTCTACTTTCACAAGGATGGACAAGAATGGGGTGACAGGGACTTATCTTTCAGTTGCCAAGATCTCCAATGTCCCCAGGGCCACCAATACCCTCAAAATGAGCAAGTATGACTGCAGCATGGTGGCGGTGAGTCATGTGGATATAAATTACCTGATGAAAAGAATCTGAATAGATATGCAGAGAGACATTTCCAAGCTCTTCATGCATGTCACAAAATCAGGAAAGACTTTTGTACTGAGCAGAATCCTACCTTTACCAAGAATGATGTACAAAGGAAAGATGATTGATTTCAACAATGGAATGAATAATTGGTATCACACAAGGAGGATCCATTTTGTATCAGCATGTGGTGAAGTGTTATGGAACCCTACTTTCTTTGCCAAGGATGGTTTGCACCTCTCTCTTCAAGTCCTCCACATACTAGCTACAAGGTTTGCTGCTCCTGTAGTTCCTTTTTTAGGCCGAGTCTAATAAAACACCATACAATATCAGTGCTGCACTCTGAATAACAGATTGCCTAAATGCAAATTGGTAGCCTCATTCAATATTCTTAAACTAGAAGATGCAAATATTGCAGCATTCAAACACATGAAATGTACAAACTTCCTACTGTTATATGCTGAAGTCTTAAAGTTCATTTATAACTGTTAACACCCAAATGCAGACACGGCATGTAGCAATGCAAATAAATTCAATACTCACCTAGAAACCTAGAAAACTATCACTCTGCCTTTCCTTACCAAACTGAGCAAACAGACAAACAATGAAAAATGGGAACAAGTAAAGTAATATTTAGTCTGGTAGTTCTGTACATAGTTAACATTACAATAACAGGAAAAAGCTCATTAGAATATGTAGTAAAACAAAAGACCCAGAAATTAAGGTCAGCATCGAAAGATTATCCAAGGTACTAAAAATTACAATCAGGAAAACAAAGGTTTCCCATTAACTTATGGGGACTTCAGAAGCCAAGGATAATTACAAATCCTTCTTTACTTAAATCAAGAATTTATGAAATAACACCCATTGCTCAGAACTTATTCATAATGGCACTACATATTCTAATCCAGTGGATACTGCAAATATGTTAGCAAATAAATTCAGTACAAATTTCACTGAATGCAGAGCAGTTGAGGAGCCTGGAGGTTATGGAGATGAAGTGCCTGAGATGGGTTGTAGGGTGAACACTGTAGGACAGATGAAGAAATAAAGACATAAGAGCAGAAGCCAAAGAAGCTACAATTGCAGAAAAGATCAAAGAGAACAGACAACGGTGGTTTTGGCACACTTGTAGAAAAACAAAAGACAATCTGGTGAAAAAGATTTGGGAGAGACAGGAAGAAGTTAAGAGGAAACAAGGACATCCAGCAAAGAGGTGGATGGATTTTTGTGACAGAAGACCTGCAACAGTCAATGCTGAAGAAGGCAGTAGAGTGGCATTGAATACAGACAGATGGTGACAGTTGACACAACACCATGACCAAATGTAGAAAGTGGAAAAAAAGGAGGGTTGATGATGATTTCACTTCCAGAGACATATGTACAAAACCTGTATATACCTATGGATCTCAAACCACCAATCACCATAAAAGAACACCTGTTAAAAGTACTGTTCAGAACAAAAAGTACAATCTCTATGGGACCTGACAATAAACCAGGCAGACTGCTAAATAATACTTAATATACACTGGTGGGCACACTCCTACATCGACTTAACCCAAGCTTCTCCACTGCCTTTATTCCCAAGGTTTGTCACAATGCAGGTATGATATCACTCCGCAAGGGCAGCCACACCATAGACCCTGGAAATTAGAGGTTCAACACCATGAGGAGACTAGTCTTTAAGGCCATAGAATGAGAAAACAGATTTGGATAGAATAAAATATAAAAAAATCTTATAACACTTGACCCCCCCCCCACAGCTTGGTTTTGTTAAGGGGAGAGTCTGTCTAATTTGTTTTTTTTCTTGAGAGGGTAACACGCCATGGACAGTGGTCACACTGTTCATATAGCATACTTAAACCTCACCTAGACATTTGAGATCATATCACATGGCAACATTATCAACAAGCTAAATGTAGTCCAAATTGAGCCTTGTGTAGTTAAATGGATAGGAAATTGGCAGAGAAACAGGGCTCACACTGAGAGGGTGGCAGGTGTATCCTCAGACAGCATGAAAGTAACCAGTGGAGTAACACAGGGATCCATGATGGGGTCCCTGCTATTTAGAAAATACTTCTCTCATCTCCAAATCAGAAATATGCACACTGACGTCCCACTTACCAGGCTGAGCAAGGAGAGGGTAATGGTAAGCTGCCTATCGGGGGCTAGGATCCGCCATATAACACACACACTCAGGTCACTCAAAAGCACGTACAAATATGACTCCGTCATTGTCCATGCCGGCGTGAATGACCGGAGACGTACCTCCTTGGACTACATGAAAAGAGATAGAGGAGCTCTCTGATTATGTAGCCCAGGCTGGTATGACCCTGACCCTGAGCAGCATCTTGCCCTCACCAAGAATGATGCCACAATACAAAGACAAGATGATCAGCTTTAATAATTGGCTCAATTACTGGTGTCATTCTAGGGGGATCCAATGTCTGTCTGCTTGGGATGACATGCTGGACAAACCACGCTGCTTCGCAAGGGATGGCTTGCACCTGTCACCACTGGGCTTCCAGATATTGGCTAAGGCTCTTGCCACCCCTATAGTGCCTTTTTTAGGCAAGGCTCAAAAGATGAACCCACCTCCTTAGAAAACAAAAATGGAAAAAAATTAAGGGTAATGCTGCTCAATGCCAGAAGTCTCTCAAGATGCAGGCTCTCGAAGCACTCCTCAGTATGGAGAACATCAATGTCTGTGCTGTAACCGAGACCTGGTTCAAGGCTCCTGAGAGCACCCCAGCGCTACCAGGCTTTACCTCGTATCATGCTTTTCAGCCCCAAAACCCGGGCCGAACCACAAAGGGAGGGGGAGTGTCCATATTCATCAAGAATACCCACACCTCTAGGTTAGTGGCAACTCATGAAGCATCGGAGACCATCCAGGTGCAGCTAACCATAGGCAAAACTGCTATACAACTGGTTGCATGTTACAGACCACCCTCCCAATCTCAAGAACCCCACTCAGCCTTCCTGAAGACATTGGAAGATATGAATGTCTCACCAAATACCATCATATTGGGAGACTTCAATTACCCTAACATAGACTGGGTGCACTATTCTAACCCTAACACCCTAGCCCAAAGGTTCCTGGAATTCATAAACTCAAATGCAATGGAACAGCTAGTCACCTCTCCCACAACGGGGGATAATATACTAGACCCGATCATCACAAACATGGGGACAAAATGCTCCACACCGGAAGTATTGCCCTCACTGGTGAGATCTGACCACAAACTAATCACCCTGGATATACATTTACCACCTCCACCCCTAGCACAAAAGACTACAGTGAGAAACATCTCAAAAGCCGACTTTACACTTCTCAAGACTGAGATGGTATCATTTAAGCCCACAGGGCCAATGGAAACCACATCCCACAATGCTGAATCCTACACAAATGCTTTCTACGGACATCTCCAAGAATGCATGGATTGTGCAATCCCAAATAAAACCAAGACCCTCTCCACCAAAGGAAAGTGTCCTGCCTGGTGGACCCCAGCCATAAACAAATTGTATAACAAAAGAAGGAAGCTACTGCAAGACAGAGCAAAATCCCATAAAGGGAAGGCATCTCTGATCAGCACTAGTAGAAAGCTACGTTCTCTCATAAAAATATCCAAGGCCAACTCTGAGAGAAAAATCGCCAAGGACACTAAAGATAACCACAAGGCATTCTTCAGTTATGTTAGATACCTGGGCGGAAACACTCAGATATGCTCAGAGTTGGTACACAATGACAAAAAATTTACCGAACCCACAGATATTGCCAACATTCTGGCAGACAGGTTCAGTGCAAATTTCTCCCCTCCCTCACCTCCAAAAGAAGAAATACTCATCCCAGCTGAATGTAACCTCCCTGTCATCTCTGATGTCCAGGTGAGAACCGCCCTCAGCAAAGCAAAAAACACAGCATCTATGGGACCTGATGGTATCCCCGGCTGCGTGATACGTGAACTCCAAGAGGAGCTAAACCCGCATATAAAAATGTTATTTAACCTTAGCCTTACTACAGGATATGTACCTGAACACTGGCGTACAGCAACAGTGGTCCCACTCCACAAGGGAGGCTCCACTACAGACCCTGGGAACTACCGCCCCATATGCTTGACCAGCCTGGTTTGCAAAGCTATGGAAAGAATTATTATGGAACTCATAAACAACGAAATTGGGGACCTACAGACACTTGATCCCACCCAGTTTAGCTTTGTAAAGGGCAGATCCTGCCTTTTGAACCTGGTAGACTTTTTCAAAACAGTCATTACAGCCATTGATGAGGGCAAGGCCGTCCATACAGCCTACATGGACTTGGCTAAAGCCTTCGACACAATATCCCACTCGGGAATCATAGATAAGCTAAACAGCTTAAATGTAAATCCATATGTCACAAGATGGGTTGCAAACTGGCTAAAGAACATAACCCATAAAGTCAAGATTGCGGGAGTCATGTCAGACTCAAAGCCAGTCACAAGTGGTGTCCCACAGGGCTCTGTCCTGGGACCTCTCTTGTTCGGCATTTACTTCTCAGATGTGAAAGCAAACATGGGGGGGTTGTGGCTGACAAAGTTCGCAGATGACTGCAAACTAGGCACCATAGTCGATACACCAGCTGACACATACATCCTACAGAAAGGCCTCACCAAAACGGACAACTGGTGCCGGAATCATGGCCTTAAACTGAATGCCAAGAAATGTATAGTCATCCCCTTTGGGAAAAACAAAATACCCACAAATTATCACATAGACAATAACCCACTGAGTACCGAAAAAGTAATCAGAGACCTGGGGACACAAGTTGATGATAGTGACCTCTCATTTGACACCCACATTGCCAAAGTGGTTAGAAAGACTTTCTACCTTGCCCACCTTATCATGAAGGGGTTCACATCCAGATCAAAGGAGGTCATCATGCCCCTGTACTCCTCCCTTATCAGGCCCATAATTGAGTACAATGCCCCATTTGGTATGTACCTCACCCGGCACTTACAACAGCTGGAGAGACCCCAGAAGTACCTCACCAAGAGGATCAAGGGTCTCCAACATATGTCATATGCTGCCAGGCTAAAGAAACTCCAGCTCTATTCAGTAGCATACCGCCTGCTCAGAGGTGATCTGTGCCTGACGTACAAGGCCATGTCCAACCAGGAATTGATGGACATGCTCCACCTCAAAAATCAAAATCCATAAGAACCACGAGAGCCAAAGATTTAAACCTCAGTACAAACATGAATAGAACATGCTGGAGGGACAGATTCATAACTCAGAGGCTTCTCACACTCTGGAACAAAATCCCAGTCCATGTTAGGCAGAGCCCCTCACTGACTCTCTTCAAGAGAAATCTTGACGAGTGGATGGGAGATCGTAGGTTTACCCCGGGGGTCACCCCTGTGTCGCTACTTAACAGAGGCACAGTAAACTCATTTTAATAAGTAAGGGGGTCTTCAATGTGTCACTACTAGACAAAGGCACAGTATTCTAAATTTATTCTATACACCTTAGTACCATTACATGGGGGCAGAGAAAGCCACATCTCTAGGGCTAGGCTTGCAAATGCCCCAGGACAGATAGCCTAGTACTAAACTATGAAACTATGAAACTATGGTTAAGCAAGTTTGCATATGGTTGTAAACTTGATGTTTTACTTTATCTCCTTAAGATATGCAGAAGATACAAAGCAAACTTATATCTGTAAATAGCTAGTGCTCTGAAAGAAGGCTAAAATTGAATGCTAAAAAATGCAATATTGTCGCATTTGGCAAACAAGCCCTCCCCCCAGCTTATAGTGTAGAAAACTCTCGACTCAAACATGAAGATGTTGTGAGAGATCTTGGAAAATGCATAGCTCCCTTTCTATGATCATCATGTTGCAACAGTGGTGAGGAAATCCTGTTTCTGGTCAGCTGATCACAAAGGGTATTTCCTCTAGATTCCCAGAGGTCTCTATCCAGTTATTTCTGGAACAGATCAGGTCCATTATTGAATACAATGCCCCTTCGGGATGCATCTTAATAAACATATCAAACAGTCGGAGACACCATAAAGATTCTTGGCAAAAAAATGTAATGGGGCTAAAGGGCCTGAGCTACAAAGAGAAGCCAAAGGCAATAATAACTGTATTCAGTGCCCTATAGAGCCATTAGGAAGAATCTCTCTCTTGCCTTGCCTTCTGAGTCATTAAGGATCTGGCACTCCAAGACCTCTTATTTCCCTGCAAAGCAAGCAGTCCAGTGAATACTAGAACTAGATTTTTGAACCTGTTTCATTAAAAAAAACAAATCATGGTGGAGAGACAAATTTGACACACAATGAATGCTCCTTCACTGAAACAAACTTCCTCTTCAAATCAAGCAATGTGACAAAATATATTCTTTTAAGAAGAAATTAGACAATTAGATGTGTATTCTTAAATTCATTACTGGTATGATTGATCTGTTGCCCCCTGAAAAAGTTGCTTTGGTGTAAGGCTGGGTATTGGCAAGGTGTAAATGGCTTCATGGCCCACTTGCCATGTACATTCCACAATTCAATAATTATATATCTATGTCTCTCTCTCTCTCTATATATATATATATATATATATATATATATATATATATATATATATATATATATATATATATCTGTATGGAAACACTTTATAATCTTGAAATACTGAAATGTCGAATTTCAGTATCTCGAGACTATAAAGTCGAAGTTTTGAAATAGCGAAACTGCATAATTGTGGATTAGAATATCTCAAATTCGCGGTTATGGCTTTAAGCTACGTAACGTCCAGGGTTGTATATGGATGGTGTGTGGTGCTGTGTGTGGATTTAGGTGTAATGTCAGGTAAGTGAGTGTTTTGTAAGGGTTTAGGTGGGAGTTTGAGTGTATGTGAGTGTGCTGATATGTGTGATGTGTGTGTGAGGGACTGTAGAATGTGTGCGCATTTGTTTGCTTTTGTTTTCTGTTTGTGCGATCTTGGGGTTAGTATATCTATATAAGTTGGGGGGGTCATGTTTTGTTGGTTTATTTTGTGGCGTGTGTGTTGTGGTATATGTGCGGTCCAGTGTTTGCTGTGTTTTGAGTGTTTTAAATTTCACGGTTTGGGGCTTTTGGTGTTGTGTGGATTCCATTTCATGGTCTCGAAAAACTGAAATTCAAGATTTCAGTCTTTCAAGATTATGAAATGAATATATATATATATATATATATATATATATATATATATATATATATATATACATACACACACACACATGTATCGATCTATATACATATATAATAACTCTATTGTTGCCCAAAAGTAGGGAAAGAAAGAAACAAAAATCATCAAAATAATGCATATTGGTCTCATACAAACAGTAATGCCAAAACATTGAAAATGGGCAAATTGTTAAGGCAAACAAGAAACAGCAACATCAAAGAAATTTTACTGGGAAGTTAAAGTCAGACAAAACTTCAATAAGTAACAGGAAAGCCATGAAGTGTGGAAAACTAGTTTAATCCCCTCCCTGGAAGGCTTCATGTTTCCCCCTACCAAGCTGGGGATTGTCTGAAATATCTTTCCTATTATGGGGTAGTATAATTTCATTTTGCAGCATCCATCATGTTTGCCTTTGCCTAATTCTTTTTATTAGTGCCACATACCATACAGATAAGTTATTATCAGATGCTAATAGTATAATGGATAAACACACCTCACAACACTTATTTCTTTATGAATTTATTAACCTGGTAGAACACTGATCCAAATGGACCTTTATCAGGAGGAGCTCATGTATACACATGAAACAGAAATACAACTAAAAATGAATACACTGTATACACATGAAAATGAAGTACATGAATAATACATTATGGTGCAAAATATGGTAGTACATACACAAAATACAGCAATGGATTTATTTTTTCTAGATGGTCTGTTGTGATACTGTTATAGATGGTTAGACTATAGGCAACATCTATAGAGGCTGACTTGCACATTACTGAAATTATTCCTACTTTTGTTGCAAATAAGTTTATGGGTAGCCTGAGTTATGATTATTTGTTGACGTAACAGTGTTTTATTTATGTCATTTTGCCTCTATGAAGAGGTACAACTTGAGATTTTTTTCTGAATGTGTGTTGGTTACTTCTTTTTGAATGGACTCCCACATTTTTGGACCTACGATGATTGAAAAGGAATGTTGAGTAGGATGGTGGCAGAGGAAGAAAATGATCTGAGGTTCTAGGCTGTTTATCTTTGTATGAACCTGCTTACAAAGTAGTTCATAAGGGTGATTCTTTGGGGGATTTGGAGTCATTTGGCATTTGAATGTGTGTGGCAATGACGTTCTTTTTTTGTTGACAGGGTAATAAATCTACAGATATTGTGTTATGGATTGGATTAGTGGTTTCTTTTTGTAGAGGATGCGGGAACTAGAGGGAGGGCATAGTTTACATGGGGAAGGAGTACCCATTTGCCTTTTGCAGCTGTGCCTTTGGGGGAGGTGAATTTTCCTTGCTGAAAATAGGAGTTTGTTTAGTATGGATTTGTTTATTTGGAGGTGTTGTTGGAAGTCTAGTGACTGATCATGCCAAATTCTGAGAAATCTTTATGTTTGGATGCATTTTGTTATGTCCTTGCTATTTAGCATAATGTTCCAAGTAAGTGAGTATGTTTTAAGTCTTTGAGTTGTTCCAAAAAGTATATATTTGTATTTGATTACAGTTAAGAAGTAGTCTGCTTTCACTGAGACAATGACTGAGAGAAAAAATTATGTTTGGAGTTGGCTGGAGATATTGTGGGGGTTTGGGCCTGATCTATAAATTGTAGTATCATCAGCACAGAGTAGGATGTGAAGGATGAGGAGATCTGATGAAAACTTATTTATGAAGAATGAAAAAAGTATGGGGGACAGTAAACAGTATTGTTTAATTATCTTTAAAAAGAGAGTGGAGTGGAAATGATACGACCAAGTTGTACAAAGAATGACCTATCAGTGAGGAAGCTGGAAAATAAATTGGATGCTTTAAACTAATATCAGTAGTGAAAATGAACTTTGTAGGGACTGGTGTATATTATCAAATGCTTTTGACTGTTCAAAGAAAATAGCTACTGGGAAGATGCTTTTTTCCAAGTTTAGAATGAAGGAATCTGTTAAGCTATAAATATAGCAGACAATCTGCTGCAGCTGGACCAGATTCAAAGCTGCTCATTTGATAGTATTTTATAAGTTTGCGGGTGGTTTGTGAGTTGATCATAGATCAGTTTTTTTTCCAGAATTTTGTCTAAAATTGCTACGATAGATAGATATGAGGCCAAGGTCAGAAGCAGTAGAAGGGCATTGTTTTTTTTGATATGGGCCTAACCCTAGCTATTTGCAATTGAAGAGGCATAACATCCTTGTGAGACAAGAATTATTGAGGTGTTTAAGGGGTGAGAAATACAGTCCTTACAGAGGGAGATAAAATGGGGTGGAGGCCATCACTATCTGTTGGAGCATCTGTGGTAATAATATATATGACATTAGCAATGGCTTTTTGAAAATTAATGGTATATGTTTGTGGTCTGGTGATCTGAGCATGCTCACTGCTTAGAAGAGCGTACAATTCTTGTTGAAAGTCATTTGGAGTTAAGAGGCTCCTATGGGGCTGGAATGCACATGTTGTGTATGGGGTTGCTTGGAGAGGATCTGACATTGATGCTATCAATCAGTCTCCAGAATTCCAAAGTTTTTGATATAATGCAAAGTTATGTTTCATAAGTTAGTTTTGTTTTGTCTACTGGTTTTTGGAGAGGTTTCACAATTGCATAAAGTTGTTTCTGTTTCCTGAGGCTGGTGTTTATTTCTAGGAGAACAGGCTATGTCTTGGATTTTGTACAGGTCCTTTAGTTCAGTGGTAAGCCCTTTGCTGGGTGAAGTATTTAAGAGTGTTATGATACTTGGGGAAATAAGAGCATTGCAGTTTGAGGAGGAGAGATGTGTGGGAGATAGTCATGTCCTCTGGGTCCTGTAGATTAAGTACCTCATTTCAGCTGATATGAGAGAGAAAAGCATGACATTTGTTGATATTTTCCTGTGAAATAGGTTGGAAACTGACTTAGTTCACTGGGCACTGGTCATTCAGTAAATGCAGCAGTGATTATTTGGGGATGGGGACAGTACTGAGATATTTTGGGTGGAGGAAGGGTCATCAATAATTTATGGATCTAGCAAGGAATGTCAGAAGGGCTAGGTCAAGTGGCTCCTTTTATGAGTTGCATCAATCCAACTTAAGTAAGGATGTCTTCTGTGTCAAATAAATGTTTGGGGTTAATTAGGTTGATGCTGAAGTTATCAAGGATTATGATTTTGTATGTGGAAGTAAGCATATAAAATGCTCATTACATGACATCATACAAAATATTAATCCACTTTCAGTACATCCTGATTCATGTTAATATTTTGTCTTTTTGGTGCAGAGAAGAACTTCCAGAAGACTTTCATAAGCCCCATTCACAGACTAACATTATTTCCATTTGGTCTGCCTCAGCACAATTTAAGAATGGCAGGGTGCCAGCTGAATTTCCTGAAGAATACTTCATTTTCCTGCTTATCACTGTCTTTTGCACAGCTCAGTTATGCTGGTGGGTCTATGAAATACTACAGGAAGTATGGCTGGATAAGTTTGCAGATGACTGCAAACTAGAAGCGGTTACTGAATCTCCAAATGACTTGTCATCCTGCAGAAAGATTTGCCCAAAACTGGTGGCAAAATCATGGACTGAAACTGAAGACCAAAAATGCATTACTGTATCCTTTGGCAGTCATCTACCCTGGGGAACTACTACATTAACAATACACCACTAAGATTCTACCCTCTTCTTCGGGGTTGTAAGAAAGTCCTTCTACAATGCACAGCTTATAAACAAAGGGACTGTGTGTAGCTCTAGAGATGTCATTGTCCCCCTTTAGATAGACTCATTAGGCCAATCATTGAATATAATGCTCCTTTTGGCATGAATCTGTACAGACACGTGCATCAACTGGAACACCCACAGAGATATCTTACTAAAGGGATACAAGGCGTAAACAACATGTTCTGCATGCACTGACTCAAAGCCCTGTCACAATATTTAGTATCCTACAGACTAAGAGGTCACATGTGTCTGGCATACAAGACACCCACCATCTCATTACTGATGGATATACCACATATCAGCAAGTCAGATGTATCAGAAATACTTGGATCTGGTGATCTAAACCTCTTCTACAACAACAGAAGGGTTTGGAGAGACAGGTATATCTCACAAAGTACACTACCCGAAACAGACTCCCCATCCATATAAAACAAATTTTATCTCTTTCCATATTCAAGTACAACTTAGACCTATGGATGAGAAACTGAAAAGTTTACAGAGGACTGTCCCCTGTACTACAAATAAACAGCAGTTGCTCCTAAATACATTATCCCATACGTAGGTCTCCTCAAATTATCTACGGTATGATCTCATTTATGCTCATTACAGGTAATATATAATTATTGACAATGGGTTAGATAAAGTCAATCTATAACCAAATGGGGTGGGTTATTTCAAGCTCAAAAAGGGAAACTGGCTAGACTAAAAATGCACTACAATGGCAGCTAGCTTAATACTTACCTGTGAGTTGTATCACTTTTTTATTTGCTGATAAACAGTTCAGTTGTGGCAGAATCCTATAGTTAATAGTACACACACATAAATTTCCAAAAATATACTCTGTATTGCATACAAATAAATCAAACAGCCTTACTTATGATAGGTATTCTCAATTTTAATGGCAAAAATGTATTATAAATGAGAGGGCTTAGATTGAACTCATCCTTGTTGTCTGATTTAACATTCCCCTTAAATTATATTAAACATCAGGTATTCATTTAACAGTTATGCCTAAAGCCAAGCAGTTTCATCTACATGACATTGTCAATGGCTTTGTAATTTTTTTGGTGCATTTTAAGTTATCAGACAAGAGATGAAAAAGATGTTATGGTAAGATAGCATGAGATTAAACAAATTATTATGAGCCTATATGCTCGGCAAAGAAATTAA
This sequence comes from Protopterus annectens, assembly GCF_019279795.1. Lineage (NCBI taxonomy): Eukaryota > Metazoa > Chordata > Ceratodontiformes > Protopteridae > Protopterus > Protopterus annectens. The sequence continues at coordinate 523,753,793 of NC_056749.1, read as the reverse complement.
TATGATCTTATGTACTCGGGGCAAGTGCAATATTTTTATAATTTTAACAACAGAGCTCTTTATTCTTTTTATGCCTAGCATAGCTTTCAGCAGTAAAGATGATATGAATTCATTCTGAAAACTGTAAAAATATGAATAAATGAGTCATTTCCTAGTTCACTGAAACTCTTGCTAGGTCAGCTTACAATAGATGCATTTATTTTCACATAACTGTATGGAATCTATATCTCGGCAGTTCAGTGATGACATGGCCTCTAAAAGTAACAACACTAAATTAGCGGATGCCCTGATGCCACAGGTGCCCACTTAACTTACAACAGTGTTCACAACTATAGTTACGTCATGTAGAAATAATTAACTTCAGAGCAATTTTTAGTCCTGTTTGTAGGAATTTAGGAAGTGCATACTAATTCCTTTTCTTAGACTTTAACATAACATGCTGCTGCATTTTATGACTTTTTATTTTTTATAAATAAGGGTACTGCTGTTCAAAGCCCAATAACAAGCAACTGTGTTTTAAATTCCATTAGAAGTGCCTGTATGATTTAATTAAAACTAAAGTGGCACAGAAATTCTCTCACCTGATATGCTGCTTGCAGTACTTCTTTTAAAATCAGAAAAGTACTTTGGATGCCAAGGAAACAGCCTCACTTGAACTTAAATCTAAATGCTAGTGATCCCATCCTAGGGTGTGAAAGATGCTTAGGTACAGTGATGTAGTTTAATGCCACAAGTGAGCAGGATAAATGCCTCAGGTTCCTTAAGGGAGGTCGGAGGTAAATATACGGTGACCATTTACTTCCCTGTACATGCGCATCTGCATCGTGGCATCTATAAGAGCGAGAAAACATGTGGAGCCCAGGAAAACAGCTAACGCCTAATGATTGTGAATGCTACCCGTTTAATCTATGTATGCTGCAGTGGGAAAGCAAATGTCCTCTACAGTCTAAGGCTATGTGTCAATTGAAGTAAATCTTGAAGAAGAATAAATTACATTATGTGCTTTACAACATTTTACCCAAAAACTTTCTACAGGAAAAGGTAGAGATTATCTGACACATGAGATAACAATAGATAACCTGGTGCATAATTCAGTTTAAATTAAGAATGAGAATTATATGGGCTTGTCTCGGATATGATACATGAGGGTAGGCAGTTTCACAATTGTGAATCAAAGGTTGAAGTAGCTTTTTGATGGACTGTATAGTATGCCAACAAATGAGCAGAAAATGACAGTATCCAGTAGAACAGTAACATGTGAATGTGGAACTGAATAACAGCTTGGTGATAGAGGGACAGACAGTAAAGTGCAGGTGTTTACAGATGTGAGCACAGGTTAGTAAAATAGCCCTCGGAGCAATCCAAAGAAAGTTGCAGATGCTCTGAATGTGTACTTTATAAATATTACTAAACCATGTATTTATACTAGTAGCATTGTTACTTATGACCTGCATTTTGAGAATTCTTCACGCCTGTGCACTTGACAAGAAACAGCAAAAAATGATATCAGTATGAAATCTAACTATTCAGTAGACCCAGATGGCATTTCAGCCATCCTTATAAGAGTTGCTGTGGTGGAAATGATAATGCCATTGTATAAAGTATTTAGTAAATTACTAGATACAGATCAGCTGCAGTGGTACGGCAGTAGCATTGTTACCTCACAGCAAGAATTTCTCCTATTCGATTCTCGGCGTGGCTTGGGAGTGCCTTCTGTGTGGAGTCTGCATATCCTCCCTGCGGTTGGGTAGTGTTTCAAAAAGACATGTGTGTGTAAATGGGTGTGCCTTCATTGAAGTTTGGGCATCGAACTGGCACCTTGGCGTTTTGTAAAAAAATCTACTGCCAATCATTAGCGGACCGGAGTTCTGCTGTGGGGACCCCTTACCGGGAAAAAGCTGAAAAGACAAACAAACAAACTAGAAGCAGATCTCTGATGACTAGAAAAATGGAAATATTACTGTTATTCATAAATGGGGCCATACTACTGCTATTAAGAATTATTGACCAATACATTTGATCTCTATGCTTATTAAATGTTTTACAACATATCTGCTGAACTGTGCTAACATCCGAAATCCTTACACTGTACTATGGACTAATAAATTGCTAAGAAGAAGAACACAGCTGTCCTTCAAAAGCAATCAAAGAAATCTTTTTTAAGAAAACATTTTTATTAATTTAACATATTTACAATATATACACAGAAAGGAAGAAATTCAACATCACATGTCTTTACACAATGTTAAGAATATACAGAATCATGAAGGAAATCTTATACAATTAATACATTAAGAATCTTGGTATTTCAATATCAACATTTCAAGGCTATCCCAACCACTACAAGTCCTAGTATGCTTTACAGATTTTATTCTGAGCACTTCTTTTTCAGTCTTACATAGTATTGTCCTGGGTCCCCTTCAGTAACACACATCACACCAAATGACTTTTGATGACCTTTATTAAATTTCCATAAAATAGTTTTGATCACCAAATTTATTCATTACAACTATTCATGATATAATTGATTCTAAATACAGCATAACATCCTTGTAATGTTAATCAGGGCAGCATGCTTACTTACCCTGCCCCAGTAAGCAGCGTCCATACCTCTACTCACTTACTTTACTTATGAAGAAGTGTCCCAACTCACTTCATACACCATCCCTTGAATTACCTTCCACCAAATAAGCACCATCCTTACCTCAGCTTGTTTATCTATTCAGCAAGCTTCCTCCAACTACTTATTTCCTTTCCCCAGATCCTTGAAATGAACATCCAGACATCAGAGGGGGAACAGAAGAGGGCAAGCCTATCCCTCTTCTCTGCCTTCCTCCACTGATAAATAACCCTACTCCCTGCCAACAAAAAGAGGGAGGGTGGGTGGATAGCAAGTTCATGCCAAAATGTGATTGCTTAACCCACTACACTAAACTAAACCTCTTAAGCCCCTCCCCATCATTATCTCATTTCCTCCCAACTATCCCTGCCTCCGTTTAACCTCCCCAACCCACTTAACTCCTCCTGATTTTAACCTAATCCCTCATGAAGATGTCCCGGGACAACTTAGTTTGTTGCCAAACTTCATTTGTCCTGGTCCCCTTCAATAACACACATCACACCAAATGACATTTGACGACCTTTAATACATTTCCATAACATAGTTTTGATCACCAAATGTATTCATTACAACTATTCATGATATAATTGATGCTAAATACAGCATAACATTCTTGTAATGTTAATCAGGGCAGCGTACCTACTCACCCTGCCCCAATAAGCAGCGTCCATATCTCTACACACTTACTTTACTTATGAAGCAGCTTCCCATCTCACTTCAGTGTTAATCAGGGCAGTGTACCTACTCACCCTGCCCAACAAGCATGGTCCATACCTCTGCTTGCTTACTTATGAAGCAGCGTCTCAACTCACTTCATACACCATCCATTGAATTACCTTCCACCAAATAAGCACCATCCTTACCTCGGCTTGCTTATCTATTCAGCAAGCTTCCTCCAATTATTTGTTTCCTTTCCCCAGATCCTTTAAATGAACATCCAGACATCAGAGGGGGAACAGAATAGGGCAAGCCTATCCATCTTCTCCGCCAACCAGCCTGACCAGGCTGTTCCCCCTCCCTTCCACCCAAAATTGTTCAATCCACTTCCCATAATGGGAAGGGTCAAACAAAACATCATTTGGTGTACAATAATTACCTGGACATTACTGGCCCTTGGCAATTACCTAATGCTTACCAAAGCATCACTTGCCACTGGAGCAAGAATACTCAACCCCAACCACCAACGCTACCCGACCCCTAGCAAGGAAGACCCCAGCTACCAATACAATGTGAAATTCAATTCTGATACTCCCCAACAATTTCAAGCAAACAAGACATTGCCTTTTGACTACATATTCAGCTGCACTGCTGGAAAACCGACCTCCTTTCATACTCCTCCATCAGCTGCCATATTCCTCAGCCTTCAATCTTGCCTGTCGACTCCACTTTCCTTTAGCCCATCAAGTAAAATCCACTCTGCACATCCCATCTGCCACCTCAGTGTTGTCCAATGACCCCACCACTTATTCGACACCAAAGCATGATCTTCTGTGAACTCACTGTATCTCACCACTGGAACTAGTCACACCATCATCTACAAAGAAAGGGACAAAAGTAAATTCTCTAATATGTAAGGAGAAGGTTCCATCTTATACCCACCTATTCCAAACTACAACCACAGCATTCCAAGACCACATCTGCAAGAAAGAAAAGACATGTAAGTCATCCAAAATACATAACTCACATTCCAAGACATCTTCAAGAAAAACCTATCCTGCCAACCCAGAAGGGAATGTACCACCGCCACCCACATCTATGAAGAAGCAGACAAAATATAGGGGTAAGGCTTAAGTTGCTAGACTAACAAACTATCTATTAACATAATTTTTGAAGGGTATGAAGTACTAAGCTCAAATGTTTGTCATTAATTTATAAAGAAACATCCTATGCTAAACTCGAACCCAGGACCCTACACACCATAGACAACATGATTTACCACAAAGCCAGAACAAATATACACAATGCAACTGAATGTTAAACTGAATCAACATTTCCTCATTTACAAATAATAAATGAAGCATTAATATAACTGCAGCAATCAGCAGCCCCCCTACCTGTTATACCTTGCCACCTCCCCCAGTCTTAAATTCAAACCCAGTCCTTCTTGCCCGATAAACTATCTGCTCAGCAACATGAGGTGTAACAGTTCCAGTAACAGCCAAGAGGTATGCCCTAATGGTACACCCATGTGTGAAAGCCATGGTATTCCTAGATACTGATCAGCCCCTGAAAATAACCTAGCCAACCACCCCAACACTGAATAACCAAACCACCAATGCAGAGTCCCCTATCACATGCTTTCTGATCAATGCTATGTCTTGGCACATTATTATTTCTCAGCAGGGCTGAGAAGTGCTGCTGGGCTATAACATATGAATGTCAGTCTCATTACAGAGAGTCACATTAGCTCTGCATTTTAAACAGATATCACACCTCTGCAATGCAACACCGAGCCGCAGCAACGTTGCCAATGTAGTAAAGATGTTAAAGCTGATGATGAAAAATTTTATTTCTATTGGAAAGAGATAAGTGTATTTTTAAGGGGTTATGCTTTGACACTTTTTCTTCAACCAGATCAATAAAGCTAATGAAAGTTTTATGTCCTTTAGCTGGAAAAGCCAAAAACAAAAAAAAAGTTCTGCATTGTCCTAGAAGTAGAGTCAAAGAATTTTTAAATTTAACAGCAATACTATGTAAGACTGAAAAAGAAGTTCTCAGAATAAAATCTGTAAAGCATACTAGGACTTTTAGTGGTTGGGATAGCCTTGAAATGTTGATTTTGAAATACCAAGATTCTTAATGTATTAATTGTATAAGATTTCCTTGATGATTCTGTATATTCTTAACATTGTGTAAAGACATGTGATGTTGAATTTCTTCCTTTCTGTGTATATATTGTAAATATGTTAAATTAATAAAAATGTTTTCTTAAAAAAGATTTATTTGATTGCTTTTGAAGGACAACTGTGTTCTTCTTGTTAACAAGTTATTAATCCACAGTACAGTGTAAGGATTTCGGATGTTAGCTAATAATTCCATTATTCCAGTAAGATGAGTTAAAGACAGCCCTGCTTACTACTGATCAAGGAATGATACTACAGTCAAAGTACAGGCATCATTCAAGCAGAGTGGAGAACTGCCATTGTCATCTCCTTGCACAAAGGTGTTGCCACTACTCACCCTGGAAATTATCGCCCATTAGCTTGACAAGTTTGATATGTAAAGCTATGGAACATATTATTATGGATCTCATAAACAAGGACATAGGTGACCTCTAAGCACTTGACCCCTCTCAGTTTGGATTCATCAAGGGAAGATCTTGCCTGTTGAACCTGGTTGACTTCTTTGAGACTGTCACCAAGGCCCTGGATGAGAGAAAGTCAATACATACAGCTTACCTTTACTTGGCCAAGGCCTTTGACACAATCCCCCACTCAGGCATCATCAAAAAGCTAACACAACTTGGCATAAATCCCTATCTCATCAGCTGGGTGGCCATCTCGCTGACCGACATGACCCACAAGGTTAAAATTGGTGCCTCCACCTTTGATAGAAAACCTGTCACTAGTGGAGTTTTCCAGGGATCTGTCTTGGGACTGTTTGGCATCTACTTCTCAGAACTGCACGCAAAGACAAAAGGCCTGTAGCTGACCAAGTGTGTGAATGACTGTAACTTGGGTGCTATCACTGACTTCCCAAATGATGTTAACATACTGCAAGAGGGCGTTACAGCAGCTAATTACTGGTGCCAAAGTCATGGTCTCAAGTTAAATGCAAAAAAAGTATCATCATATCATTTGGCGAAAACACGACCCCTACTGATTACCACATCAATGGCAACCCCCCCTAAGTATACAACGATATCACATTCAACTATTATGTAGCAGCAGTGGTCAGAAAAAATTTTACTTGGTTCATCTCATAAGTAAAGGGATTGCATCCAGAAAAAAAGGAGGTTAGTACCTGTCTTTACTCCTCCCTCATTAGACCAATGTTTGGTATGTACCTCTCCGAACATCTGCACCAACTGGAAAGACCACAGAAATACCTCACAAAGAGAATCCATGGCCTACAACACCTGTCCTATGCAGACAGGCTCAAATCACTATCACTTTACTCTGTATCGTACAGATTACTAAGGGGTGATCTGTGTCTTGCCTACAAGGCAGTCTTAGACCCCGCCCTATTAGAGATGCTCCATATTTGCAAGTCTAACTCCTTGTGCATTATTCGCTCGAAAGGCCTGAATCTAATATGCAATATCAACAACATCTGCTTGAGAGACAGGTTTGTCTCCCAGAGGCTGCCCTGTCTCTGTAACAGACTTACCATACACGTCAGAGTACCTCACTGACCCTCTTCAAGAGCAACCTTGATGAGTAGATGGGAAACCACAAATTTGTTCCAGGGGTTCTACCTGTGTCTGTAAATGACAAGGATGGCAGGTTTCTTTTTTGGCTAGGCTTGTAAGGGCCCCAGGGCCATTAGCCTAGTAACCTCCTATGATCAAGTGGTAATACTGTGTTGTATTAAAAAAAATACACTGACTTGCTGAAGATACATCTCCTGTCATATGTCTGATATAAGACCTGCAGTATACTAGATGGGTTACATTACTTAATTAAAAACAAAAAGGGCATGGGAAATGCTCTTTTACATAATGTAATGCAATCATGTCAAACACACATGGAAACAGAGTCTTGTAAATAAATCAGAATGCAAATGATAATGCTGTAAGGACACTGATATTTAAATGGTGTGGGGAATGAATTGTCTACCCTGAAATATGCTATGCATGCACGTGGGTAAGCCATAACTGATCAGTAGTATTGTATAGGTGAATGCAAGAAAACAGTTACAAGTAATGGATGAAAGTCCTTCATGGGAAAAAAAAAAGAATTAGTGCAGTCTCGTGCTGCTGTACAAACTGTCATGCATACTTAGTAAAACGTGTAGATTATTTCTTGTGTGGGTGGTGTAGTTGTTTTGACCCTTAGAATGTCAGAGAATTATATTTTGCTGCACTCTGCTCTTTATAATTGCAAGTTAATTAAAGAAGGGATTGTACTTGTAAAGTTGTGCCTTGTTTTTTAAAAGTACAGGGTAATTAGAAAATGTGATTTGTCTTCTACAGCTTAGAACAGATTATATATGAATCAGCATTTAAACTGGGTAGCACTAGGGCATGTTTGAGACATACTGTCCAGTGATGGAGTATGCATTATTCCTTTTCGGAATTGCAGTGAATACACAGCACTCAGTTAAGCGGTTTTACATATGTCACATTTGGGTGGGACATATGTGCAGGGCCTTTGTATATATCATCTTCAGATAAGCTTTCCTTCTTTCTTTTCAGTTTATAACTAACAGTAAGACAGTTTAGTAACCAATGCATATTTGTTTATTGTACTAATATACATGCAAGTGGAAGGCTACTTGCTGTATTTTAAGTAAATTAGTAATTTAAAGCTCATGACCAGCTACAACCCATATTTGAGGTAGGGCAGCTCTTGTGCTTAAGATGTTGTGCAAGAAAGTAAGCAGAATACAGTGGAAGTGCAGGGAATTATAAAGAGACTGAAATAAACATTTCAACTATGTAATGATTCTGGGAACAGTTATTGTATGTTTCTTACATTTGTTTTCAGTAAAAATATATTTTTAGATTTATTTTTTTAGTGTTATATAGAGTCTGAGGGTTTCTTTCACTGTATTGTTATAGTGGTTCTATTTTCTGCAACTAATCTCTGATACGTGATAATTATTTCAACAGTACTGTAGTTTTAAGAGCAGAATAATTTTTGGGTTATTATTGCTTTAAATAATTCTTCAAGCTTAAATCTTTCTCTCTGGTATGTTCAACAGGAAGTTTCATTTATATATATATATATATATATATATATATATATATATATATATAAATAATTAAACTATTCATCACCAACAAAATGTGAAATGTTCATCAAAAGTGTGTGTTAGTTTCACTAATGAAGATTCTTGCTGAGAGAAACCTACTCACTCATCTTGCAGGAATATACCTGCAAAATTAACATTTGAAACTCTATGTACAAAAAAATACTAAAAATCATAACTCTCAGAGTTGGTCACCTAACAGAAAAGCATAAAGTGACAACCTGGGAGTATTGCTGACAGATGGAAAAAACAATCTTGAAAGAAACAGGAATACAGGCTGCATGGATTTACCCAGATTTCAGAAATGATTAGTTAACTGTCCCATGTTACCTCTGATTCAAGAGGTTTAAGGTATCATCACACAGTGGAAATTCTAGCTTTGCTAGATTTTTCTTTTTGTGTTTTTAACCAATTAGATAACTGTAATAAGGAAATATCCAATTCAGAATTAGGTAAAGTATATTTATATGTACCCGCGGTGGTGGTGCTGCGGTAGCGTTGTCGCCTCACAGTAAGACGCTGTCCGGTTCGATTCTCAGCTAGAGCGTCTTCTGCGTGGATACATGCGTGAATGGGTGTACCTTCTTTGAAGGTTGTGTGTCAGGGCTGGTAACTCGGCACGTAAAAATCAACTACCAATCATTAGTGGACCGGAGTTTCGCTGTGGCGACCCCTAACTGGGAAAAGCCGAAAGACTCAACATATACTATATTTATATGTCTAGCAGATCATATGTGCATATAAATATGCAGCACACGTCTAATGGAACTGCAATTTTAGGCCTGGATGGCACTGAGATAACTGGATTAAACATTTAAAGACTGATAATTTAGACTTCAGACTGCACAGCTGCATTTTACCATGAGACTACTGAGTAATCAGGATCCTAGAGGTCAGTCCAGAGCTACATTCTCTTCCAACTAATTTCAATTTTTTTCAGTCAATAAAAATTAAGAAACCACTGAATGAAGAAGACAAGCTGCCATGGTTTTCATAAAAAAATTAAATTAGTAAACCTTTTGTCAAATATCTATTGCAATTTCATAAATGGCTACAAAAGGCAGATCAAAAAATAAACTTAAGTAAAGCAAAACCGTGCTTTTTTACACAAAAAGACAAATTTTAAAACTGGTACAAGATTTTAGGTAAGTTTAATATCTAGTTAGACACGGTTCTCATATACAAAAGTTAATAAATAAAGCCAATTCAAAGTTTACTAACATAGGAAGTCAAAGAAACACTAACTGATCTTTTCCTGCTCTCTACCTTTGAATAGGTTTCATCTGTAAAATCACTATTTTAGCTAAACTACAGACCTCCTTAAATATGATTTGTAGGTTTATTGTTCTCACCTTCACACAGTAGCATTACTGTAGCACATTGTCTGAGGCAAAGCGGTTCCCTGAAAAACAGCCAAGCTACATATCTACATATTAGCCAGAAAATGATTTAACATGAATAATATTAACCAGTCCAATGAAAGTTAATTGGAAAAACTCTGTCCAGGACACTTACCTGAAGCCAGAATGGAGATGATATCTTACAAATCTTACAGTGCTCATTATAATACCACAATGTCCTCTCTGTCCTTTTTCTATTCAGAAGCCCAAACTATGTTTTTACAAAGCAAATTTGACAAAGCTACTTCATATCTTATTTGTGTTTATAAAATAAATGAAAAGGTTGCTTGTGGTACAAGCCACCTGTAAACGCCTGAATGTGTCACAGAGATATTCATATTTTAACAACTATGTGTTTGTCATACTCTGATTGGACCTGGGTCACTTAGGGCATCCTGGTATCTTGTTATATGTCCATATTTTCTAGCAGTCATACTACAGTAATATTACATTTAATTAAGAAAGGAAAACTTAACCTAACAATGCCCTGCTTCTTATTTTATTTGTATCATGTTACTTTGTATTATCTTTTTCTTTCAATATTACTAGTATTAAGGCATGACAGAAAAAAGACTCCAGTAATCCATTCAGTTTTAAAATAAAATAAATTAAAAAATAAAATAAATAAAGAAGAAAAATGACATGATGATATTACAAGATAAAGAGAGAACATTTCAAATTGCTTTTTTTAGTTCTGTACAAGTCATAATAACAAACAATATTAGTGCCTGGACCGTTTGGTATATTTAAAAAAAAGTAACCGATGTAAGCTGTTAGTGATAAAAGTCAGCAAAGATGTCCTCCTGATACTTCTAATTAATCCTATTTCTTAACCAGGCAAGCATACATCACACAGAAAACAAGTAATACAGAGATACACAGAAGTGCTGCAATACAAAAGATATCAGTAACTGGCAGCATAATTCATGAACTACAAGTTTTAATACACAAAACAGTGAATAAAGAATGAAGCAGACACAACTTACAGGCCATAACAGTGGATAAAATTAGCTAAAGTTATATAGTAATGAAATAAAATATATACTGAAAGTGTATTACCCAAGCAGAAAGGTATATATATATATATATATATATATATATATATATATATATATATATATTACAAAGTATGTTATTATGATTTGTAAAACATATGTCAATATGTCAATGACAGTGGTGTTGAAAGACTAGAAGGCTGTAGGCTCTTTTCCCATCCTAAAGGATTAGATTAATTTTCAAATTGCTATCACTACAATTCAGCATTACTGAGGTACTACACTCCTGATTATGCCAGCTGCCCAAGTTGGTGGTAGCTCATGTGGATGTAAAAGATCCTACAATACCTAGGGCAGGAGTCCTTTATTTAACACAACATAAAAAAATGTACATATTTGTAAAATGTACACATTTACAGGTGTGCATATATTTATAGTGTGTGTGTGTGTGTGTGTGTGTGTATATATATATATATATATATATATATATATATATATATATATATATATACATAGGGCTGCAGTGGTTATCATGGTCACCTCACAGCAAGAGATTCTCCCATTCGATTCTTGGCTAGAACACCTTCTGTGTGGAGTCTGCATGTCCTCCCCGTGGTCAAGTGATGTTAAAGACATGCAGGTAGGTGAATGGGTGTGCCTACTTTGAAGGTTAGGCATTGGGCTGGCAATTCGGCACAGTAAAAATGCACTGCCAATCATTAGCGGACTGAAGTTTCGCTGTGGCGACCCCTAACCGGGAAAAGCTGAAAGACATTACTATATATATATATATACATATATATATATATATATATATATATATATATATATATAATTATATATATTTCTAGTTTTTATAGCTCATCATTTTTCTTATAACATCCTTCTACAACCAAAATCTGATTTTTCTGCAATATATCAGCCAAAATCCATTTCCCATTAAACAAAATGTCACTCAATGTTTCATTCCGAATAACGCATTTTACATAAAATAAATTCTTATCTACCCTTCTCACATATTCCTTCTTTTTATTCTTATAATATCCATAAATAATCATATGTACATCTGCATTATATCATTAATATTCTCAAAAAAATTCTTCACACTTTTTGCGTAGTTTCATCACTATTTTATATTTAAAAAACATGCTCTTTTGTCTCTTTCTCCCCACAAAATAAACATAGTCTTTCAAATTTATTTTATATGGCATTTACCCCTTTAAGTGGTAACTTATTTATTACCAGTCTTAGTGAGAAATTCTCACACTGTACTGTATCTCAATATACCAGTATTTCTATACTTTAATGGCATTAAATACTTCTTCTGGTAATTTTTCCCATGGATTTACCTAATAATATTGTTTCATCACATTATTATACCACATCTTTCTACCTTTCTCTATATCATCAATTTTTATTTTCCATGTTAGTATTTTTTCTTGTTAACTTTTAATTTCTTCATTTACATATTTCTTTTCTCTTTTTATTCTCATTACCTCCCCAATTTTTTGTACTGATATTTAAACATTCTCACTACTAAATTATCACTCTCTTCATTTACTCTCTTTAATACTTTATACGCATTTAGTGAAGCAGAATAAAGAAATTGATTTAATAATCCCATCCCTACTTCATCTTCACTCATATACAACGCACCTCTTTTCACTGGGTTTAATCTTGAACCTTACATAAAAGAAAACTCCAACTGCTCAATTTCCTTTTTATATTGTTCTGGGATCAAATAAACATTTGACCTATATGCTCTTTTCTCCATTAATACCAAATATACTAGATGAACCTTTCTCCTGAATGCTAATCTATATGTCATCCATAGAAGACATATTTCTTTCAAACCCTCACATGGCAACATTACTACATCATTTTCCCCAAATTTTATTCATAGTGAAGGCACTTCATTCATTGAAAAAACATGCCTCCATCCATCAGTTTTCATCACGTCACCCTTATCTTAATTCAGGATAATTTCCATTTCTTTTAAACATCAACTCTGACAAACCAGCACTTCCCTCATCCATATTTTATTTTTGACAACTACAAATATATCATCTGTGTATGTTAAAACTACTGGAATCACCATCTCCTTTTGCATCAAAAATCTAGCATCTTTCATTTTATAAGCTACTGTAATCACTATTGCATTCATTGCCAATGCAAAAAATATTCTACTCCTGGGACATCATTGCCATATACCAGACTTCATACATATTTCTTTATTTAGAGACTCATTCACTAACACTGTCACTCTGTTATTTTGATATGTTGACATACACACCCTCCTAATTCTATTGTGTCTATATTATAGCATTGAACGTTTAAGTTGCTGAACACCTAAACATCAACCTCTAAACGTTGAAAGCTACAAACAAGGGAAAAATTTGCTTGGCCGGCAGAAAATGAAGCATACTTTCAAACCCTATTCAAGTGGGGGGCTTCACCACCCACACCCCCTCTAACTAAATATACCAAGTCCGAGATCGCTCTGTATCAGGGAAAAGGACAAATTCCCGATGATGGCCAAGCACATTTTTTCCCTGTAAAAAAATGTGTGTAATTGGTCATTTGCGGTTTGTGGCTTTCGACATAAAGGGGTTGCCGTTTAGGTGTTAGACAACCTAAACATTTGATGCTATAATATAGACCCATTCTATTACCTATTCCATACTTCTCAAGAACATCCCACAAAGCCTCATGTCATACTGTATCAAATGCATTATCAGCCTATCATAAGTTTCACATCCTCCCTTTTACTTATATTATCCACAATTTCACTCACAACCAATAACAATTCTTGACATCCCTTCCCTTTTATACCACATATACATTATTCCATAGTATGTGTCATCCTTCCTTCCATTCTCTTCTGTGTTATTGTCTTAAAAATGTGTTATTTAATATGATGGGTCTCCAGTTTTTTAATTCAGTCTTCTAATCTTTCTTCCATATATATTATTATATCCCGCTACATACCTCTAAACAAACTTCTACCCTCAACCATAAAGTCAGTGCATTTACAAAATACCCTCTTTCACAACTCATCAATTTCTTGTACATTTCATACCCTATTCTAACAATAGTACTTGAGCTCCAGTACTGGTTTTATTTGATTGGATTCTTTAGTAAGCCTGTTATATTTAGGACAAATTTGCATCTACTCAGGGTCTTTTGTTCAAGACTCAGATGTATGAAAAGCATCAAGCAAGCTTTTCATCAAAAGGGAAGAAAAAAGCTTTAATTTAAATGTTTCTTAAATATTGTACTCATAGTGACCTTTGTACTGATACTTTGTTGCACCTTTCTGCTTTTTGTCCATGTTTTAGCCAAATAATTTATATGATTGCATTTTTTTTACTTGTTCTGAGACCTTAGACTTGTACCTTCATTTGCAGTGGTGGGAAGATTGTGCATTACTGCAAGACTGAAGCATTGTTTATACATTATACTGCACTTATATTTCCATAAGTAGAATTACATACAATTGGTAGCTTCTTGTATTTTGATTCCAGTTTGGAGCCCTAATCTTGTAGCTTCATTCACAGCTGTGGTAGGACTGTGAACCAGTGCCAAATTTAAGCCTTATCCAATCATTTATTACAGCATTTTTTCCATCAACAGTGTTACTGGTAATTTTCTGCATAGTTTGGTGCCTTAGTCTGTGGTGGAATTGCAGAAGTGTCAGGACTATGAATTCTGCTGCAGGATTTGAACTTTCATATTTTTTATTGCCAGATATACCTGCTTAAAGTAACAACCCAGTGTCTTTATGTTTACCTTGCTGCTGTTTTTTTTTCACTGTTGAACCTGCCCTAACCCCCACTAAGACATTCTGAAGTTTTAAACAAAGTTCCAGCTTGATTTTTTTTCCCAATCCTCCAACTTTTCTCTTGTTGTTTTAAAAATTTGTGTCTGTGGGTTCTGCCCCTTTTGGTAATCTCAGTTCCAAAGTCCCTCACTCACCTCTTTCATTGCTACTGTCTGTTGTGTGACCAATTTGAGTACTTTCCCACCTATTCTTTTCCATATATCCATAATACTAAGTGCTCACCCAATGAACCAGTATTGTATTTGAGTAAACCAATGTTACTACATATTGTCTCCTGCATATTTTCCCAGAGCGTCCATCTGCTTAGTGTCCTCAACACACTCTGAAGGGATCATGAGTTACTCCTGCTCCATCACTGGTAGATAAGAGATTTATTTTATTGTTTTGATATTCAATCAACTGTTTTAGAGTGTCACTGCTTTATAATTTGCTTTATTTGTTGATTTTGCCTTTAAATGACTTTAATGTCCTAAATACTTGAAATAGCCTTGTCAAGTTATTTTGTTTAAGTTGTATATTAAAACATTATGCTCACAAGCAAAATTTTTTGGTATTTATACATCAAGAGGTTAGCAGTGCCTTGTCCAGACATTAATGCCCAGAAAATAAATTTTATCTATGAAACTACTATGAAATCTGTAACTTAGTGTGGCTAAATAAAGCTTAAAACAGCTTGTTTTCACATTAAATAGCACTTCTATTAAATATAAACATGATCTAACCTAAACTAGTGCCATCAGAGCCGGATCAGGGTCAAATGGGGCCCTAGGCAGGGTGATGGATTGGGCCACCCCCGACAGCCACCCCCGCACTCCATACATAGTCCCCACCCCCACCCTGTAGTCATTCCTGTGTCCTATTACTTGGCTATTTCTCCCTATTTACCATAAACACTGTGCATATCTCTAAGTGCGCATACTGTTTTCTGCTTTAACTCCACAGTAATTACAGATATTTGGATTTAATTTAAAACTTTTATTTCAAATTTTATACCAAAATAGCACAAACACAGATTTAGCATCAAAACTTCTCTGTCCTTGAAAATCACATGCATTAAAACCCACATTCAAATAAAATGCATCTGGCCAGTGACGGATTAAGTTTACCTTTGAGTTGTTTTTAAAATCATAGGCCCCTTGTACACATTTTTATGACCATGCAAACATGCAAGAGTTCTTTCATTCAGCTTCCTGGCTGTATTAAATTATATGCCTTGCACAGCACTACTTGTTAGACCAAGTTTTAAATTTACAGTTTTTAACATTTTTCCATTGAGCAATGAAACAAAACATATGTACCAATAATGACAATAATGCCCAAGTCAGAACATTTCAACTATAAAAGGCCACTCAGACTCCTGTCATTACAATCCACTGATATCAATCAATATGCACAATCTCTGCAGAAGTAAATGTCATCTGAATAATTTCACATTAGAGAGATTTATATCTAATGAAGAAGCTGCTGGCAGCAAACAACATAATGTTTCATCTACAAATTCAGTGCCTGCTGCCTTTCAAGAATAATGCCTATGTTACATTAAAAACTGGTAATATTGCAACAGGGAATGGATGGCAAACTGAGGTTCATAGTTACTAGGCATCTCATCCAAAGAGGACATAATCAGGACTGCACCACCCCACCCCCCTTAAAGTACAACTTAGTGTCAGCATTCTGTCTACATGCCGTGGGAAAAGAACCTTTAGCATCAAAAGCAAGTATGCTACCTATGGTGCTACTGACAATTCTTTTCAATTTTATAGCATAATAGTGATTACATTTGGTAAACAAAACAGTTGCACATTGTAAACAGACTTAACATGAGCAGCAGTAAAGTTCTTTTACGTTGAAGCTCACAATTCCTTGAAAATGCACTTGAAACTCAGTTCCATGAGAAATGTTTAACCTGAAACTCATTTCCTTGAAAAACGCACATGAAAGTCAGTTATTTGAAAAATGCAGCTTGGTAATTGGGGTAGAGGATTCAGGTTCTTGTTTCCTGTAACTAAGGTACAGGGTTTGAGCCTGAGGAAATTACTAGCCGCCTACTATCCCCAACTAGGGCATTTCACTTTCACGCACACACACACACACACATTGCTACCTACCTCTCAACCTCTTAGTGCAAGAAATCTGAACAAAGTCTAAAATAAATTAGGACAAATTTTAAATATTGCTCTCATGAACTAAGAAAGTTGCTAGAATAACAGGATTTGTGTTAATATGCATTTTTCTAAAGGATATAAAGTCTGAAACTCAAATATCTGCCATTGTTTAGTAACATCAATACTCAATGATTTTCCCAAAAAAATCACAAATTTTATGAGGAACAGACCAAAAATATAGGGCAAAAATCTGGACATTCTGCAAAAATATGGACAGTTGTGAGGTATGCTACCAACCTACCTCTTATACACAAACACACCGACCTTTATACCATTTACACACACACAAATCTACCTTTCTACCTTACACACACACACACACACACACACACACACACACCTCTACCTCTTGTATACACACACAACTATCTACTATAAATATATATATATATATATATATATATATATATATATACACACACACACACACACACACACACACACACACACACACACACACACACACCTCTTACTTGTCCGTCCATGGTCTACAGTCCTAATGTCTTCTTGTATTCAAATTTCATGCATGTTCGCACACCCGTACTCACAACTCTTACTTGTTCTTTCTTGGTCTGTAGTCTAAACATCTTCCTATCTTCAAGTCCCAAGTATGGGGTTGAGAGGGTGGCATAATGGTTAATGTGTTTGCCTTACAAGTGCAAGGTGCAGGGTTCGAGTCTCACAAGGGATAATTGGCTAGGCTTAAAATGGCTCACAAGGACAGTTAGCTTAGTACTAATCTATGAACCTATGAACCTATGCAGAAGACAAAGAAGTAACTATGTCTCAGAGAAGCAAGGCATGTATGAATGAATGCAAAGGGTTTTTTAAAGAAGAATGCCCTTTAAAAAATAGGTAAGTTTTTTTAAATAAAAAAAAATGAATCTCCCAGCCAGCAGGGGTCCCTTCTCAACCTGTGGACCCTAGACAATTGCCTTGGTTGCCTAGTGCTGGATCTGGCTCTGAGTGCCATACCCCAGAGACCACCCAAGGAGACCTAAGTATAACCCAGTCCTCAACCTACAGTAGCTGACCCAAATATGTGTCTGGGTAACATGGATATGCAAATTTCAAATGTTTATGTAGTCAACTTCATTGATGTGGGCATCCTGAGACTATGTATCAATTGTTTCATGTTCAGAGACAACAATTTAATCCTTAAAGAAACAAGCACAGTATGTGAGACATGCATACACAATTTTCACTGGAGGCAAAAATCTTACATGCATACAAGGTTGTCAAGAACACACACACAACATCTATCATACACAGTGTTTACCACACACACACACACACACACACACACACACACACACACACACACACACACACACACACACACACACACAACAAATTATGCTTGGACTGTAGAAAGCAATCTTCCAAACCTCAAAAACCTCCTAAACTTAAAAATGCAATGCTTATCCTCAAACTTAAAAGCACCCACCAAAAGAAACACTAAACACAACACACACACCTACACAAAAGCAAAGCCCATAAGGTAATCAAACGCGCCACCTAGGAATCTAGTCATAGAGGTCTCCATTGTATGGTTCAGAGATGCCGCACTCATGATAGTGAATAAGGAGAAGACAAAGATAACAGTTTGTTGCTTAGAGACCAGCATCTGCCAAGTTACATATGCACTAAAGTCACTACACCACTACTTGGAGGTCCATTATTAATCTCTCACTGAATATGTATCTCAGGTATGTGCCTTGCACGGAGCATCAGTCTATCTTCACCAAGGATGATGCCGTAGTAGGAACAAAAGATGATTTACTTCAATAACTGGATTAGCTTCTGGTGTCTTCTAGGGAGATTCAATATTTATCAACATGAGAGGATATGATTAGCAAATCATGCTGCTTTGAAAAGGATGTTCTACACCACTCACCGCTAGGCTTCTGAATATTAGTTATAACTTTACCCACCCCTTAGAACCTTTTTTTTAGGCAATACCAGATTGACAAACTACAGAAATAGCAAGTAAATCCCAAAGAAACTTTAAGATGTTTCTGCGCAATGTTATGAGCCTAAGCAAGAAACTCCAGTCCTACAAGCCCTCCTTACAATGGAGGATATAGACATATGTGCCATTACCCAGACATTAATTAAATCCACAGAAAGCACTCCAGCAAGGGAAGGATACAGTGCCTTTCACATATTTTGATCATCAGCTGTACAGACAGGGACAAAGTCCCACTCTATATTAGCAACAACTATAACGTCTGGTTGGTTAAACATGATGATGTCCTGGAATTTATCCACATGCAGATCCATTGACAAATTCCCAAACCATATTCTAGTAAGTTATAGGTTACCCATTATATCCCTAAAATGCCATAGCTCATACCTAGACTTACTGGAGACAACTAAAAAATGCCCTATTTATGGGAGACTTTAACTACCTCTCTACAGACTGGGAAACATACACTGCCTCAAACTCACAGGCTCATTGATTCCTGGACTTTATGATCACAAATACCATTGACCAGATACTGCAGCCATCCATCACTGATACTCACTAATATGAGATTGCTCTGCACTCACCCTACAAGCCCTCCTGAATCTGACGACTATAGACATCTCTGCTGTTACCTAGACAAGGTTTAAATACGCAGAAAGAACTCTGGCAATGCATGGACAATTTCCTCCTCATATTTAGACCAACAGCAGTGCAGACAAGTACAAAAGATGGAGGAGACAAATTCAATTCACACTTCAGGGATCTGAGAGCATATGTAGACAGTAATATGGTCTTTGTACCTGCTGAATAGAAAACAGCAACCATCATCCTGTTACATAAAGGAGGCAGCTCCACATACCCTGGGAATTACTGACCCATAAGCCTGACCAGCTTAATCTGCAAAGCTATGGAATGAATAATCATGAACCTTATCAACAAAGAAATAGGAGACCTCCAAACACTTGATCTGACCCATTTTGGCTTCATTAAAGGGAGATCCTGCCTCTTGAACTTGGAGGACATCTTTGAGACAGTAATCAAAGTCTTGGACAAAGGCAAATCCATCCATACAGTCTATCTGGATCTAGCCAAGGCATTTGATACTATTCCCCACATCTTTGATAAACTCACCCAGCTGGCGATCAAACTATAAATTGTCAGGTAGGTTGCAAATTAGCTTACCAATAGAAAACACAGTCAAAATGGGTGACTCTACCTTCACCAGCAGACCCATAACCAGTCGTATTCCAGTGGGATCTGCGCTGGGGCCCCTACTGTTTAAAATCTACTTCTTGGATGTACAGACTAAAACAAAAGGCCTATTGCTGACAAAGTTTGCTGATGACTGCAAACTGGGTGCAGTTACTGAGTCCCCAAAATGATGTCAAAGTCCTACAAGAGAGACTTACACAAACAAATGACTGGTGCCAAAGTCATGGTCTAAAACTTAATGCAAAAAAATGCATCATCGTCCCCTTCAGCAAGGGTAATATCCCTGCAGATTACCACATTAATAACGGGTCTATTTCATATTATCACACGTTTACAAAAGCGAACAATAAATAGCTGACCCCATGTAAGTGAAAGCTTACAACATCGAAAACTCAGAACAGTGATTTTTTTCCAAGGGAAAAAAATTGCTGTTCCGAAATATAAAAAAAAAAAAAAAAAAACTTAAAAATATTACATACCACACCCCCTTACTTTAATATACCAACTCCAAGATTGCACTACAATGCCAAAAATGGCAAAGTAATAAAAGCGGCCAAGAGAATTCTTTCACAGGGAAAGAATTTGATGAAAAGCTGCTTCACTATTTTGCCTTTTCGCTCTTTTTGGTTCGATCAAGATGCATTTGACAAACTGCATCTGAGATCTGGTAATCGGAACCCTTAATAAAAACACTCTAAGCACGCGATCAGTGGTGAGGGATTTGGGCACTCAGATTGACAGAAACCTTTCCTTTGACCACCATATCTCCACAGTGTTAAGAAAGGCTTTCTATGTTGCCCACCTCATAAGTAAGAGCACTGCATCCAGAACAAAAGAGATTATAACCCTCCATGTACTCCGCACTCATCAGGCCAATAACAGAGCAAATGCTACCTTTGGTATGTGCCTTACCAGGCACCTGCAGCAACTGAAAAGACCTCAAAGGTTTCTTACAAAGAAAATTCATGGTCTTCAGCATATGCCATGTGTTGACAGACTGAAATCACTGTCATTTTACTTTGCATCTTACAGACTACTCAGAGATGACCTCTGCCTTGCATATAAAGTAATCTCAGATCCTGCGCTAATGGCAATGCTGCACATTTGTAAATCAAATTATATAAGATGTACTCACTCTCGGGAACTCAACCTAGTATGTGACATCAACAGGACTTGCGGGAAAGACAGATAATGTCTCACAGAGGTTACCCCTCCTCTAGAACAAACTTCCAGTTTAGGTGAAGCAGAGCCCCTCGCTGACCCTATTTAAGTGTAATTTAGATGACTGGATTCAAAATGGCAAATTCACTCGGGAGTTTCACATGTGTCTGTCTTGGACAGGGGCAGCAGTTGTTGACTTAGATCCACATAATACCTTGATCGTCTTGGGAAGAGTGGTTGTATTTGGCTAGGCTTGTAAGGGCTCTAGGATCATTAGCCTAGTAACCTCCTATGATCCTAAGATCCTACATGTTGCAAAGGCAGTAAGAAAATCATTCTATGTCACCCAACTTATAAGTAAGGACATGGCATCCAGGCCCAAGGAAGTCATTGTGCCACTCTATTCAGCCCTCATCAGACCCATCATTGAATATAATACCCCCTTCAGCGTGTATCTGACCAGGTATATACAACATTTGGAATGTCCACAAAGGTGCCCTACCAGGAAAATACAGGATATAAAGACATTGCCCTATATAGACTGCCTTAAAGCCCTGTCTTTAAACTCTGTCTCCTACAGGTTACTGAGATTTGATCTATGTCTGGCATACAAGACATCCTCATATCCAGCTCTGATGCACATCTACAAAATGAATATCATCAGAAATACTCGATCCCTGGATTTAAATTTTGTTTATGAAATAAACAAACATGTTGGTGAGACAAATATGTGTCTTACAGGATCCCCCATGCTTTGAGACAGGCTCCCCATCCATGTGAAGCAGAGTCCATCATTAACCTTACTTAAGGGTAACCTTGATCACTGGATGGGAAAATGTCAATTCACCCTAGGTCTGCCTCTACATCTTTGATAGACAGAGGCAGACAGTAAAGCCCAGACTAATATGTTCCTCCACATAACCTCTTGAACCTTTCTAACATACCACATCCTAATAAACCTCCTTGATACATAAGAACACAATTAGGTTGGGGTGTACAGCTAGTCTTAAAATGACCTTGGTGGCTGTTAGCCTACTATATGCCTATGAACCTATGAATCTAAACCTTCTGGGCCTGATAATGACTCAGCATTTACTATCCTACGTATATAATTCAATTTACAAATAATAAGTTATTTTAAAAATTCTTCCTTAAATTTGAAGTCTTTACTTTCCCTTTTCTCTCATTTTACTTTCTTTTTACTCTTAGACATATTTTTCACATGTTGTACTAAAATACTCATAATTAGCTTGTGTTCTTTATATCTTTCATTTACCTCATTATGCTAATATCCTCCTCCCAGTCAATTATGCAGATACCCCCCTTCTTCCTTGTAAAAAATAATATTTCTGCCTAAACAGTAATGCCTTAATTATTTATTAATTTATTTTATATATCATAATACTCTCATATCTTTCTTATGTCATCCTGCCATTGGAAAAAAATATAGTTTATACTTCCTTTTAAATTCAACCCACCATTCAGACCAGTATTTAAAGAGGTTCTTCAGATTATATGATCCTTCCATAACTGCAATACTTCAATTCTCCAATTTCATCCCATAATTTCTCATTTACTCTTTTTATTCCTTTTCCTGTTTTAACATAGTCCTCGTCTTCCATCACCTTCATCCATTTTGCTAAATAGTATGAAAAACCCATCACAACTGTATCACTATCTGCCACCTCAACCCTTCCGATAAAACAAAATAGTCAATTTCAGATCCACTAAATAGTCCATTAAATTTTGTTCCAAACAATTTACATTTTTTTTAAATCTTTCCATTTTTTTTACATTTTCCTCTTAAATAACAATGAAAGTACCCTGTAATTACAACTGTCATGTTAACTACCACATAATTCAATATTTGTTGAAAACAGATTCTTTCTTTTCTTATTAATTATATATGCATGTAATGTTGTACTTCTATAAACATATTTTCTCCAATCACATCCACAACAGTTGACCTTCCATCATTACCAAGGTTACATCCAGTAATTTCACTACTTTTTACACAACACTGCCACTCCAGAACAATGCTTACTTCTTAAGTTCCATATTATGTTTCTATCTCCACAATGTTTCTGTTTGCAGTCTTCCTTCACCTGTCAGGAATCTTACATCCTCTAACAGAATAACATCCATATCACATTTAGCACATTATTCAAGTACCTTTACAGTACCAGTAATACCATTTGCATTTACTGAAAGTACTTGTTGCTTTTCCTTTCTATTAAGTTAGGGGTAAATATGTTTAAATTGTAGTCTTCTTATTTTTTTTACTCTTTCTCAAACTGAATATTTTTCCTTGGTTAATGTAAAATAATCCTTGATTACAGAATCAGATTTTTCAATGGCTAGAAGTCCAAAAAATTATTAGTGTCAAGTCTTTCCCATGACCTCTCTTCCTGCATGCACAACACACTCTATCTTTCCATTTTTCCCCTTCTACATTTTCTTCTTCAACTAGTTCACCATCTCCCTCAGCCTGTTGTTGTCATTCCGTGGTTATGTTTTCACCCCTTTCTCATTTTTTTTTCATTATTTACTGTTTGCTCTTGGCAAACTATCCAAAAGTGTCCTTTTTTATACAACCTGCATTCAGGCACACACATTCATGCTGTATGTCCTTTCTCCCCACACTGGTTACATTGCAACTTCTCACAATCATTAATTAAATGAGAAATGTCCCTACAGAAGAAACATAATTTAGGCTGACCAGCATATCCTGATGTCCCTGAATGACCACATACAACAATAACACTTGACATGTGTTTCACTGTATTTTTTAACATTTGAAAACAACTTCCAAGCTCCAACCTCCAGTCCATAAGTTTATCTCATCTCTAACTTTCACAGTATATTCAACAATTTCATTTTTTTAACATTTAAGTTGCTACCAAAAAACTAATAAATGTTCCATGAATAAATGTTTCTCTTTTTGTTATAAAGTTCCTGAAATTTTGTCATCAATGCCTCAGTTTCAAATGTGAAGTCACAAAAAAAATATCTGTCCCAGTATGTATAAAAGACCAATTTCTTGAGCTTTAAAACACACAGCAGTTACCAAATTGTCCTATACATAATATCTGTTTAATACAGCATAATTTTTGTTCTTATTCTCATAGCTGGTTTTATTTAAGTTTAATTTTGTCCTTCGATGCTTCCTACTTCTGTGCCCAGTTCTCATAAATAACTCTTATTCCTTTATGATATTTAATTTATATCCCATGGCTTATTTAAATTTACTTTCAGTAACACACAATCTGTTCCCAATTCTTTCTTTCTTTGAATCACTTTTTTCCCCATTTATAAACTTTTACTACATAATAACAATGATGAGTGGTCTGAAATACAGTCTTCCTAAAGCTTCAGCTTAACTGGGAGGTTTATAAAGGTTAACACGAGGTATATACTATGTCTACACCTTCTGTTAACTTTTCTGATTTCAAGAATAGCCTACTACAATGCTTTTGCTGATTATTCATTCAGAAATGTGCATCTTGTGGAAACCTTTAAGACTCCCACACCATAATCTTCTAAAGAAAACTAGCAAAATAATCATTTTAGTGCCAATATTTTCTATTTTAAATTTATATATGTCTGCCTTTACTTCAAAAGCAATCCTGAATTTTCTGGCATTTATCTTAGATCTTTTCTTCTGTTCTCATCCCCTCAGTGAGAATTAAATCATCCATTCAACCATGGCCATCTTTTACTGAATACATACCTAATGCCTTAAACAATTCTCTTCTGTCGGTCTGTTTCTCTTTTACTGGTACATATGTTACATACTCTTACTTGTTTAGTTTTAAAACAAAAGTAAACTAACAAGGCCTTCCTTGGTTAATTACTACAATATCAAAAAATACATGTTTTTACCTTCATCCACTGTTAAGAAATCTATTCCAGAACATTCCCGAAAGCCTAAAGACAAGATTATTTTACCTTACTCTGCCATGTCAGTTCACAAACTCTCTATCTAGAATATGTTACAGTGCTCCTATATCTGTTTAATAAACCATTCAAATATATCCTCATCTCATCTATAATGCATATAGCTGTTAGGATAAAGGGTAAAACATTTACTTATACTTTTTGCCCAAATAACCTTTTTTTTCATTTTTACCTTTTCTGATACATTTCTTTTTTTCCCCCCCTTTCTTTCAATTTTTTTTTTTTTAACCTTTTAAAAAAAACCCCCCCCTTTTTTTTTT
Source organism: Protopterus annectens (assembly GCF_019279795.1). Taxonomy (NCBI): domain Eukaryota; kingdom Metazoa; phylum Chordata; order Ceratodontiformes; family Protopteridae; genus Protopterus; species Protopterus annectens. The sequence continues at coordinate 523,728,300 of NC_056749.1, read as the reverse complement.
TTTCCCCCCCCCCTTTTTTTTTTTTTTTTTCTCCCCTTTTTTTTCCCCCCTTTTTTTTCCCCCCCCCTTTTTTTTTTTTTTTTTCCCCCCCCCCCTTCCCCCCCCCCCCCCTTTTTTTTTTTTTTTTTTTTTTTTTTTTTTTTTTTTTTTTTCCCCCCCCCCCCCCCCCCTTTTTTTTTTTCCCCCTTTTTTTTTTTTTTTTTTTTTTCCCCCCCTTTTTTTTTTTTTTTCCCCCCCTTTTTTTTTTTTTTTTTTTTTTTTTTTTCTTTCCCCCCCCCTTTTTTTTTTTTTTTTTTTTTTTTTTTTTTTTTCCCCCCCCCCCGCTCTTTTTTTTTTTTTTCCCCCCCCCCTTTTTTTTCCTTTTTTTTTTTTGCCACCCCCTTTTTTTTTTTTTTTTTTATTTTTTTTCTTTTTTTTTTGGTTTTTTCCCCCCTTTTTTTTTTTGTTTTTTCCCCCCCCCCCCCAAATTTTTTTTTTTTTTTTTTTTCCCCCCCCCCCCTTTTTTTTTTTTTTTTTTTTTATTTTTTTTGGGGTTTTTTTTTTTTTTTCCCCCCCCCCCCCCTTTTCCCCCCCTTTTTTTTGTGCCCCCCTTTTTTTCCCCCCCCCCCCCCCAAATAACCCCCAACCAACCCCCCCCCAAAAAAACATACCCCCCCCAAAAAAAAAAAAAAAAAAAAAACCCCCCCCTTTTTTCCAAAAAACCCCCAATTTTTACCCCCCCCAAAATAACCACCACCAACCCCCCCCCCCCCCACCAATAAAACCCCCCAAAAACCCCCCCCCCCATAAAAAAACCCCCCCAAAAAAAATTCTCCCACCCCCCCCCCCCCCTTCCCCCCCCAAAAAACCCCCCAAAACCCCCAAAAAAAAAAAACCACACCCTTAAACCCCCAAAAAACCCCCCACCCCAAAAACCCCCCCAAAAAAAAAAACCAAACCCCAAAACCCCCACCCCAACCACCACCCCCAAACCCCCCCAAAAAACCCCCCCCACCCCCCCCCCCTACCCCACCCCCCACCACCCACCTTTTACCAAAACCCCTACAAAACCCCCCCTTTTTTATTTAAAAAAAAAAAAAACCCCTTTTCCCCTTTTAAATAAAAAATTAAACCCCAAAATAAAAAAAAAAAAAAAAAATTTTTAAAAAAAACCCCCCCCATTCCCCCCCCACCATAAAACCCCCCCAAAAAAAACCCCCCCCCCCCATTACAAATTTTTTTAAAAAAAATAAAAAAAAAAAAACAAACCTTTTAAAAAATTTTTTTTTTTTCCCTTTAAAAATTTTTTTTTAAAAAAATTTTTTAATTTTTTTAAATTTAAAAAATTTTAAAAAATTTTTTTAAAAAATTTTTAAAAAAAATTTAAAAAAAAAAATTTTTTTTTTAATTTAAAAATTTAAAAAATAAATAAATTCAAATAAAAAAATTAAAAATTTTAAAAATTTTTTTTTTTTAAAAAAATATTTAAAAAATTTTTTTTTTTAAATTTAAAAAATATTAAATTTTTTAAAAAAATTTTTTTTATAAAAATTTTTTTTTAAAAAAAAAAAAAAAAAAAAACCCTTTTTTTAAAAAAAAAATTCCTAAAAAAAAAAAAAAAAAAAAAAAAAAATTTTTTTAAAAAAAAAAAAAATTTTAAAAAAAACTTTTTTTATTAAAAAAAATTTTTAAAAAAAAAAAAAATTTTTTTTAAAAATTTTTAAATTTTTTTTTTAAAAAATTTTAAAAAAATTTAAAAATTTTTAAAAAAATTTTTGTAAAAACCCCCCCTTTTTAAAATTTTTTTTTAAAAAAAAAATTTTTTTTGGAAAAAAGGGTTTTTAAAAAAATTTTTTTAAAAAAAAAATGCCTTTTAAAAATTTTTAAAATTTTAAAAATTTTTTTTTTTTTTAAAAGTTTCCCAAAAAAAAATTTAAAATAAAAATTTTTAAAAAAAAATTCTTTCAAAAAAGGGGTTTTCCCCTTTTAAAATTTTTAAAAATTTTTTTTTTTTTGTTTTTTTTTTTTTTTGGGGAGGAAAAAATTTTTTTTTTTCCCCCCCCCCCTTTTTTTAAAAAAAAAAACCCCTTGGTTTTTAACCTTTTTTTTTTAAAAAAGGGGGGGGGAAAAAAAAAAAATTAAAAAAAATTTTTTTTTTAAAAAAAAAAAATTTTTTTTTAAAAAAATTTTTAAATTTTTTTTTAAAATTTTTTAAAAATAAATTTTTTTTTTTTTTCCCAAAAAACTTTTTTTTAAAACAAAATTTTTTGGGGGGGTTTTTTTTTTTTTTTTTGGGAAAAAAAAAAGCATTTTTGTTTTTTTTGGGTTTTTAAAAACCCCTTGGGTTTTTTTTTAAAATTTTAAAAACCGGAAAAGGGATTGGGGAAAAAATTTTTTTTTGGGTTTTTTTTTGGGGGGAATTTTAAAAGGAAATTTCCCGGGTTTTTTCCCGCAAAAAAATTTTTTTTTTTTTTTCCCTTTTTTCTGGGGGTTTGTAAATCTAAATACCGATAACACTTCAAATAGTAAAAAAATAAAAAATGTTAAAAATGTACTTTTCAAAAACCAGAAGTCAAATACTGTCAACTAGAGGTTGAAAATGTCCAATTTAAAAATATATGCAGTTAATATCAGCCCAGTGTGTTGCCCTATAGGAGCTACTTAAACTACAAACTAAATAAATGAATAGATAGATAGAGCAAACGCAGAGTGGTTCGTATAAAGCACCATGGCCAGAACCTGCCTAAGGTGCCAGCTGAATAAAGGAAGGGGGAAAAGGGAACAAACATCTAGAAGTGTGGCCTCAGACCGGAGCGGAATAAACATGTAGAAGGGGGGGGAGGGAGGTTAGAAATGAACCTAGGGAAACTAGGTAGAAATCAAAGAACATTACTTCTAGCTTTAAGAATGCTGGCTAAACTTAAGTTGTCATTTAAGCCTGGGAATCTTGTCGCATTCAGTCTCAATTGCCAGAACAATTCCCTTGAAGAAAGTGTAGTTTCCCAATCACCTCCTCTCTGGTCTGGAGAAACTTTTTCAAGGACAAAGAAACGAATGGACATGTTAGGACATACCAAGGAATGCTTGAAAAAGGCATAGTTATGACATCAAAAGTAAAAAAGACACTAATGCCTTTTTCAAGCATTCCTTGGTATGTCCTAACATGTCCATTCGTTTCTTTGTCCTTGAAAAAGTTTCTCCAGACCAGAGAGGAGGTGATTGGGAAACTACACTTTCTTCAAGGGAATTGTTCTGGCAATTGAGACTGAATGCGACAAGATTCCCAGGCTTAAATGACAACTTAAGTTTAGCCAGCATTCTTAAAGCTAGAAGTAATGTTCTTTGATTTCTACCTAGTTTCCCTAGGTTCATTTCTAACCCCTTCTACTTGTTTATTCCTCCCGTCTGAGGCCACACTTCTAGATGTTTGTTCCCTTTTCCCCCTTCCTTTATTCAGCTGGCACCTTAGGCAGGTTCTGGCCATGGTGCTTTATACGAACCACTCTGCGTTTGCTCTATCTATCTATTCATTTATTTAGTTTGTAGTTTAAGTAGCTCCTATAGGGCAACACACTGGGCTGATATTAACTGCATATATTTTTAAATTGGACATTTTCAACCTCTAGTTGACAGTATTTGACTTCTGGTTTTTGAAAAGTACATTTTTAACATTTTTTATTTTTTTACTATTTGAAGTGTTATCGGTATTTAGACCGTTACAGTTTTTAACTTAACCTAACTTAAAAGTTTTGTATTCATTTTATAAGTTTTTTCTCAATGCATTCTATGTATTTTTTAAATTTATTCAATGGATGCCAACATAATTAATCAATGTCATTAAGAAATTAACCAATGGTTGTGAGCCAAGCACTTTAAATATATCATGTGAAAGTATTATTTGTTACACTTGATAAAGCCTGGTAATACCAGGCGAAAGCGCTTGTGGTGTTGATTTTGTCTATTAAATACGCTGTCTTTGGATTATTCCTGGTTTCATTTTTTAACCTTATTGACGATTTTGCTCAGCTGGAGTATTCAGCAGCAAAATTTTGCACTTTATTTTTAGTGGCTGGACAGTGTTTATTCTGGGGAAGGTATCTTCTGCATCTTGCTTCTAGTTGTGATAATCCCTTTTCTCGTTACATTGTATTTTCCCTTCTTGAAATGATCTACCAGAAAATTAATTTCATTTAGCAGAAGGCTAATTAACACAATCAGACCTGGCACCAATTAATGGCTAAAAATGTATTACTAGATTAATTTGCAACATTTTCTTGTTTCAAGTACAATGTAAAACATGCACAAACAGATACATGCACACGGTTGCATATGCACACGTACATAATTTATTACACAGAGAGATGAGTGTACGTGAATATGTTTAGTGCTCAGATTTAAGCTTTACACCTGGCACCGATTAATGGCTATAAATGTACTAATGGACTGATTTGTTTAAAGTACAATGTAAAATATACATACGCACATTGTTTATTACACAGGAGATGAGTGTATCGTGAATATGTTCAGTGCTCAGATTTAAGCTTTACACCTGGCACCGATTAATGGCTATAAATGTACTAATGGACTGATTTGTTTAAAGTACAATGTAAAATATACATACGCACATTGTTTATTACACAGGGAGATGAGTGTACGTGAATATGTTCAGTGCTCAGATTTAAGCTTTACACCTGGCACCGATTAATGGCTATAAATGTACTAATGGACTGATTTGTTTAAAGTACAATGTAAAATATACATACGCACATTGTTTATTACACAGGAGATGAGTGTACGTGAATATGTTCAGTGCTCAGATTTAAGCTTTACACCTGGCACCGATTAATGGCTATAAATGTACTAATGGACTGATTTGTTTAAAGTACAATGTAAAATATACATACGCACATTGTTTATTACACAGGGAGATGAGTGTACGTGAATATGTTCAGTGCTCAGATTTAAGCTTTACACCTGGCACCGATTAATGGCTATAAATGTACTAATGGACTGATTTGTTTAAAGTACAATGTAAAATATACATATGCACATTGTTTATTACACAGGGAGATGAGTGTACGTGAATATGTTCAGTGCTCAGATTTAAGCTTTACACCTGGCACCGATTAATGGCTATAAATGTACTAATGGACTGATTTGTTTAAAGTACAATGTAAAATACACATATGCACATTGTTTATTACACAGGGAGATGAGTGTACGTGAATATGTTCAATGCCCAGATTTAAGCTTTACACCTGGCACCGATTAATGGCTATAAATGTACTAATGGACTGATTTGTTTAAAGTACAATGTAAAATATACATACGCACATTGTTTATTACACAGGGAGATGAGTGTACGTGAATATGTTCAATGCTCAGACTTAAGCTCTACTCTTCCAACTTTGCATATTTTAAACAAACAATTTCTGTTTGTCTAACTTTTCAGTGAAGAAACTACACATACTGATTATGTTAATTGTTTCCACATACATTTCCAGGTAAGCAACTGAGCATGGCTTCATAATAACTGTATGTTTCTTTCCCTAAGCTGGCACCCTTACTGATAATCGGTTTTCTAGTTTAAAATACATTTACAGGACCGTGCAATTTTTAACTTATGACAAGCCTTGATGCCTTTGCTTATATTGTAGTCTTTATAATTATACCTACATGTAATCTCAAAGCAAGCAATGAAAGACAGATGGAATGAATAACTAAGCTAGACACCGGCACTTAAATATTGAAAGTGCCAAATGAATTAAATGTGATTCTAGGCATGCCACGATGCTGTTTTGCTTTTCTGCACACCTATTTCACTGCTGGATACAAGCATTCACTTAGCATGCTATTATTGGTTAAACAATTTCCCCTGACTTGAGGCTTGAGCACATCTGGTAACAGGCAGCTGTAGCTTGACTTAACTGAAATTGTGCTGCAGCATTTTTGCATTAGCAAAAATTGATCTTAGAATAATTTTCCAATAGTTATTTACAACTCTCATTTAACTAAATCAATATTATTCAACTAGCCTTCTTATCCCAAGGATAATTTTGTCTATAACTGTGAAGTGAAAGAAGCTGTCTTAAACCAATGCAATACAAAGCAGTGCAGACTAAATGACTCAAAATACTGTAAACATTACAAACACAATCTGATTTAGGGAAATACAATCATATTTAAGAAGCAATAGAAAAATATAAAGTTATATAGCGATATTAAAAAGAAATAAGTAAGATGTCTAGAAATGTGATAGATACAAGTCAAATTGTGTTAGGTTGGGTACTGTGCTATCTTAATTTTTTCTTTTTGATAGTAAATCCAGGACTGTACCAGAACTGCAGAGACAATAGAAAGCCAAGGGGCAGTTATAGCTGTGCGTGATGTGTGCATTTCTACATGTGTGCTTATTAATACATTTTTTCTGGGCTTTGTTGTACTGACTGTAGATTATCCTGATGAATAATTGTTAGAGACATCTGTCGCATGCCAGTGGCATGTAATGTGGCTAGAGACAAAAAGGTGAATAGGATTTATTACGCACGCAGTCTTCAGTCAGATTGGTACTTTCAAGGGCATGCTGGTTCAGTTTACACCATGATACACTACTGCTACAGAAACACAATCTGAAATTAAGTTAGGCATCAACATGTTTACATCAACATTAATTGAAAATAATGCAAACATACGGTATAGATAAAGTACCTCACTCTAACCATAAACAAATGTGATGTTATTACATTTATTAAACAGACTGGGAGGTTGGGATAATGATTAAGGTGTTTACCTTACAGATACAAGGTGCAAGGTTTTATACTCACATGGGGTAATTGGCTAGGCTTAAAATGGCTCACAAGGTCAGTTAGTATAGTACTATTCTATAAATCTATGAAGCCATAATAACCAAGTAAACAAGAATAAAACTAAAGATCTGAGAACAGTAGTAGACAGTAAATTAATTTCTGAGCAACATTTGACAAGTAAGATCAAGAGGCTCACTTAGGTGTATAACTGGTAATAATAGGCATGCCTAGTTATTCTCATGAGTTACGGCATGCCTAGTTATTCTCATGAGTTACTGTTCCTTTGTATTTGTCGCTGAATTCTCCTGCTACTGAATATACAAATAATTTCTGTAGTCTTATGGATAGTCAATTAGAAGAAGAAGAAAGGATACAAAGATTAATGGACAGAGTCATAAACTAGTTATTATTCTCTGTATTCTGTAGGCTTTTCAGAGGGGATCTTTGCTTAACATACAAGGCCATTTCTGATTGAATCCTTTGTGAAAACCTAATCTTTTAACACACAGTGGTTTGAAATTCTACTAGCTGTCTTTGCCAGTGTTTCCCGGAAGAAATAACATGTTTTTCTGGGTGCATCTTCTGTCTATGGGGTGCATTGGCACGGAGTAGCTGGCTCTCTCTAAAACTATGCTGCTGCTCACATTTTGCTTTATTTTTTACACACAGATACATTGTAGTGCCCATGCAGTCATTGCTTCATTTTGTTTTTTTCCCCTACAACTTATTTCTTGGGGCAGATAACATCTGGATGATATACTGGGTGATTTTACACCTTCCCTTGGGATGCTCTCTATTAATTCATGCTCCCTTGTCAGTAGGCACATATTTGTCTGGAAATCCAGGCCTGTCTGAAAAACATTAGTGAGAGATGCTCATTTGTGCATTCACTATTGTGCTACTGTCAGGCTTCTCCCTATAATACTGAATTGTAAATATGTCATGGTTTCCACCTTTCCCTGTGATGATGCTGGTATATATAAGCAACATGGGAGTGTGAGGTAAGTTTCAAATTCTGTCCACATTTGGAAGCTTTGCTCATTTATGATTACAGTTGGGTGAGGCAAACACAGATAAGTAACATGCTTATTAATGTTATCTGAAAGACACTCTTTGTTTATCTGGGTTAACTGGCTATTTGGGGAAAACACTGGTACTCAGAGACCCAGTTACTTATTTAACTGTGCCTCTGTTCAATTTTTGTTCTTTTTGCTTTATTGCACTCACGGGGAAAGAATAATAAATATGAAGTGGTTATGTCTTATCCATCGAGGCAGTCAGAGTTTGGAAGATGCACGGAATGTTTTTACACATTCCCTTGGGAAGCGGGCTATTTATTTGTTCTACCATGGTGAAGAGGCCATGTGTTTGTTTGTGAAATAAGCTAATCATGTTGCTGGGTACATCAGCCATCTTGGAATAACTGGTGCCCATGTAACTGGTTACCCCTCTCAGTATGTTTCTGCATGAGTTTTGTTTAATTTTGTTTTTGTTTTTTTAAGCATGGGTAAAGTGTAACAACTCTGGAACAGTTATTGTTTTTCCAACTTCACAATTTTTCCCTTCAGGAAGACAACATGTGAAGGGTTTGTTGGTTGTTTTGTACTTTCCTTTGGGAGGCTGTGCATTTATTTATACCTTTCAGTATGCAGCCACAGGTTCTGAGTGACTATGCACTATTTGTTATAGCAAAGATAAAGATGCCAAAAGCATGTGTTTTCATGACAGGTGGTGACAGCATTATAGCAGGGATAGTCAGAGTAAGGGTTCTTGATATAGTTTAGTTTTAAATTGTGAAGAAAAACATTAAGGGTCTGCCTTGTACACTGTTGTGACACTATATTACTAAAACATTCCTAATTGCTTCTTTTTAGTTATTTTACATACAAATAGGCATATTATATATATATATATATATATATATATATATATATATATATATATATATATATATATATATATACATACATACACACACATGGGTCTATTTCAGATCTTCTGATAAACAAACACCCATAAGAATGAATCAGACATGATCGAAAACTACACAAGAATGAAATTTTAAATCCTAAATCGCACATAATCGAACAATGATCCCTGGACGACTCTGACCAATTCATCAACCAATCTTCTTATTAAAATCAAAGTACAAACCTTCCGTTATACTTGCATTATAAAATAACTATCTCTTCAACGCAATCATAACAGCCCACAGCTGTCATTTCCCATATCTTTTTACAAACTAAAAGAAATAGTACATAAACATTGAAATGGAAACATACCTTGCATGCCAATCTAAGTACAAGTAAGAAATTAAAGACTCAAATATTTTTATTCCTTCATTTTTGCAGGGTGGCAAGACCCCTGCACCTTCCATGCCCCCTGAAAATTAAATATACTGACTCAGACATTTCACTATTTTACACATAAGTAGATTATTTTTGATTATGTGCAGTTTAGGATTTTAAATTTTCATTCTTCTGCAGGTTCGTTGAATTCATCTTGATCATGCCAGATTCATTCTTATGGGTTTTTGCTTATGTGAAGTAAATCCATATATATATATATATATATATATATATATATATATATATATATATATATATATATATATGGGTCTATGTTGTATTATAGAAAATACGGTTCATTGAACCGTATTTCCAATAACACACTTCCGCGAAAGTGCATTATATCGAAAATGCACATTCGCGGAACAAAACCAGGAAAACGTTAAAAAAAAAAAAAAAACATACTAAACAGCATTTTGCAGGGGGGTAAGCCCCCCTGCACACACACCCACTTTATTATTATCACTCTGAGATTGCACAATACGGGTCAAAAGGGAATATTCCCTTATCCCTACTGTACCATGATCTCAACAGGAGTTTTCTTAGTTGTACATCAACAGTATACATTGATGTACAACTAACGGTACATGCAAACTGCATGTTTTGTTTTTTTCTTTAGTGAAAGTGCATTTTCGACAAAATGTACATTCGCTAAAGTATGTTCGATAAAGTACAGTTCAGTGAACCATACTTTCAACAACACAAATAGGACCTATATATATATATATATATATATATATATATATATATATATATATATATATATATAAAACTCTCTAAATCCATGTTTTGCTTTTCACATAAAAATTATTACAGGAGCATGTACACTCCTAGTAAGAACAAATTGTGGGTTTCCAGTTTAGTGTTACTATCTTACTATCTTTGGAGATATTTTCTCAGTTCATGACTATTATTTGTTCTACTACAGGTTGGGAGCACATCCTTAGAAGAAAATATACTGCACACCAGCTTTCAGTTTAAGTATTACACACATACTTTGATTTGTGTGACTATTTTTTGCAGTGTTTTGGTTTTGAAGGTAGTGATGTATATACTGAACTCGGTGTGCAGTTAAGTTAGTAATCATTACTTAAATGCTTTTTTCACACACACACCCCCCCCCCCCCACCACTGTGCTATAATTTAATCATTCTATCATTTAGAATGGACAAAGTGAAATAAGTTTGACTATGATCTTTCATTGAAGAGGGTACTTTCCATGCATTTTCAATATGTATTTGTCTCTTTCCAGTAAATGTTTGTATCAACAAGACCATGAACCTTGAAACCCTAGTTGCAAATCAGAGGATATCAATATTTCATTTTTGTTTGTCATAGCTATATGGCAGTCTGTATAAATCGTTTTAAAGAACATGGAATCTAGAGCAGAATTTAAATCTTGAATGCAGATTTTAAAAAAATCACTAAGGATTTATTATTGGGAGGGGAATTGTACAGAAGACACCAGTAGAACGTTGTGTTTATTCCCAATCTGCTTGTATTATCTAAGGCATCTGCAAGTACTCAAACCATTGCTATCTACTTCTGACAGTGATGCTTGCATAAAAGGTGGGAAAATGATCTATTCTTTGGTTTAGGGGATAAGGTCATTATTCTTGCTCCTTTTGGGCCACCAAGAAAAAAAAATACTTGAACATCCATTAACGACCTCACATGCCTCAACAGGTGCAGATAATTTGAATGTTTAGGATGGTTCCCTTTACTCTTTGGCTACTCTGCTCAAGAACACTGGATGGTAACATTAGATTTCAACTTTGCATATTGCAGTGTGCCAATGTTCCCACCACATACGAGGTTCCTCTGAATTTTAGGGTGCAAGGTTCACTTTCAGCTCACAGCCTCCCTTGTTCAGTACAGCTGAATTAATCCAGAACTTTCAACAAATGCATAGTTACAGGCATACCATAAAACTTATTAACTCAAAGATCAGGAAATAGGTAATCAAAATAACGGGGGATAAAGCCCCATAATCAGTGAAAGTTTTTAAATGTTGCTCTTACATTCTTAGAAAGTTGTTAATAACAGCAGGTTTTATATTAGCATGCATTTTCTAAATTATATGAAGTCTGAAACTGAAATACCTGTAGTGATTGACTATAAATCACCAAGGGTTTGTCAGGAAACCACAATTTTTAAAAGGAAAGATCAAATTTATGAGGCAAAACCAGAGATGTTTTGTGAAATTTGGGACAGTGGAAAGCTATGTCCACAAGTATTGCAGCTCTCATATCAAAGGTAATAACCTTTGCATTCCTACACTGACAGAGCCAGATGTTAGTCAAATGGGGTCCTAGGCAGGGTAATGGACCAGGACACCCCCCCCCCCCAATCTCCACAGCCATTCCAGTGTCCCATTACTTGGCTATCTCGCTCCAGTTACCATAAACAACGTTCAAACCTGTGAGTATGCATACAATTTTCTTTTTTACTTTTACAATGAACATTTAGATTTAATTTAAAACTTTTATTTCAAATTTTATTTCACAAATACTGATGGCCATTTGCTACACAAAACAGACTTAGCATAAGCAACAGTAAGCTTCACATTCACTGAAATACACTGAAACTCACATTAAGTAAATACTAAACAATCACTCTGAATACTTTACAAGTCTGACCTGAGGTCAGAATCAAACCCATACTAAGCAATCAGTCTGAAGACTTCTATAAGCCTGACCTGAGGTCAGAATCAATCCATGTACTTTGAGTCGATGAGGTGAAAATGTTAACTATTATTCCAAACCCACAGTCAGTGAAAATGCACTGAAACTCAAATTAATTCAAAATTCATCTTGTCAGTGGTGGATTAAGTGTACCTTGGACCAAGGACTGTTTTCAAACTATAGGCCCACTACACTAATTTATAAGACCATGCACAGATGCAGGAGTTCTTTGATTTACCTTCCTGATTTTTTAATGATATTTCTTGTTCAATATAGCAATAAAAGGCCACACAAATTGCTGTCATTATATTCAGTAGTATCTGATTATGATAAGAATGGCCATGCTAAAGTATTCCAATTTGCTTTAGATAAATGCACACTAGTCCTGCAAAGATAGACTAATAACATTCTAACTTTACCAGCTCAGCAAGATCAGTATTTTTTATAGATAGCCATCAAACCCAGCAATTACAGCTACATTGCTAACTGCATCCATCTCAGATGTGTGTGTCAAAGTATATATATTAATAGCTATAATGATCAAAGTCACATTTAAAATATGTTTCACATAAACGCACAGTAACCAAAGTATTGCAACATAATTTGCACATGCACACATGCAGCCCATCCGTACAAAGCCAGATGAATAACTTTTTAAAATTACCATACGAAAACAGCATAAGACACTTCCATCCACAGTGTCCCCCCACTAGCAGGTACAGCCACTTTGCTGACTGTGCACACCCCTTATTGTTAAGAAGAAATAAATTACATGTATTTTACTAGCATCATACTATAAGATCCAGCCATGTGTAGCACAGTCTAGATAGAAGAGTATTTAAGAGAGCATAAGAAATCTTAACCACCTGATAACATATGCTAAGTCTCAATGTGCAGTCTTTGTAGGAGTAAAAATCATCTAAATAATTTCATATTAATGAAAAGTATTAGCAATGCAGAGGTTGTTGCTGGCAAATAACTGCATTTCAATGCTTCATGTATGAATGCAGTGCCTGCTGCCCTTGAAGAATAAATTGCCTACATTGCATGAAAAAATGGTGTGCTGGCGATAGTGCCATAACATTTCCTGAACTAGATCAGCTATGCAATAGTGAATGGCTGGCAAACAGCAGCAGATAGTTCAGAGTTACTAGACATGCAGTCCGAGTGACCATTAAGGAGCTTAGCCCAAATTCCCAATTGCTTCAAAGCACTGTCTGGTTAAATGACTTGCTCAGTGTCACAGTTGGTAAATAAGAGTGAAAAGATTCAGACCCTGCACCCTTACTATAGGGAGCAGCTCATTAACTATTCAGAGCTGTAGTCCTTTGCACTAATTGCCAGAGCAACAGTTTTTAACTAAATGTTGACATCTTTAACAACTGAGTCTCTGTAGAGAAGACTGTATCACAGTAATATGCAACAATAACTACATAACGAAAACTGAACAGCAGCAAGTTCTGATCAGCAATCCAAATAATGGAGACTATATGACCTGATAAACATCAACCCATTTGTAGGTGCTGGAGGCAGTAAAAAAGTACTGCAAAAATATATTGCTAAAATGCAACGTTTAGACTACTCAAATGAAACCCACTTAAAGTATATATTACACAGTCCTGGCCTGTTAGTTAATTAATTCATTCTTTAGTGCAATGAATAAACTAAAACAGTCAGGCAGTGTAAACTCTGCAGCAGCTTTTGTTCAACAACCCACAAGTCACACAAAACATCAGACATATTACTGCATATATCATTTTTGTTTTGGAAGGGGTCCTTACACCCATTACTTGGCTGTCTCTCTCCCAATTACAAACAAACACTGCACAAGCCTATTAGTGTACATACATTTATATCAGAATTTTACAGAAACAACACTAAGAGGCATTTAAAAAAATAAATAAACACTCTCACACATTGAAATCAGACAGCATAAAAAACAATAAAATTCTCCTCTCTTGAAACAATGCATCTGGCAACCCATTAAACTACAACAGATGTGCTGCAATTCATACTCAAATAGCATATAGTGAAGTACTAATTAACTTTTATGTGAAGAGAGCAGGAATTCGAAACACAAATGCTTAAAGCATTTGCTAAAAGCCTGGGGAAGCCCATTGGACTCAAATGTACCTTTTTATTAGCAGCAGCTCCAAATAATCAAGGCTCACATAAAACTGGTCTCATTTATTGATAAAAAAATAAAGATCAGCTAAGTGCTTTTGTCCATAATATCAGCAGCCCAAGAGTACTGTCTGGTGAAGTAACTTGGCAGTCACTGTGATGATGTGAGGCATGGTCAGCTATGCCAAGAGAAGTAGGGCAGTGGAGGTGTAACATATACCAACTTAGCTAGCTGGAGTTTTGTAAAGAATTATATGTCATTTGAATATCAAACTGATTTGTAGAGGTGCTTGTAATGAAAATGTATTTGTAAAGCTGCTGTGTTAAAAATGCACCAACAGTGGGTCCTGCTGGACAGAAAAGAAATGCATCTGCATGTCAGACTATATTGTAAATGTTGAAATGAATATATTGTAACAGAGGATAATGGAAGGGAAGAGGTCAATCTCACTCCAGATAACTTTGAAAAATAGTCTGAAATTAAATTATCTGTTTTAGGCCATAAAGATTGTACCTTGCAATTCTGATTGCAGCCAGAGGAAAAAAATGTCTCTGAAAACCAGGGCTAGGAATCCTACTGTTTTATCCTTAGAGGTAAACTAATTGCTACCCTGCAAAGGTAGAAATTTTGAAATGGTTTTATAGTTTCATAGTTTAGTACTAGGCTATCTGCCCTGGGGCATTTGTAAGCCTAGCCATAGTGATGTGGCTTTTGCCACCCCATGAAATGGTACACAAATGTACAGAATAAATTTAGAATACTGTGCCTCTGTCTAGTATTGACACAATGAAGGTCCCCTTATATAATAGAATTAGTTTACTGTGCCCCTGTCTAGCAGTGACACAGATGTGACCCCTGGGGTAAACTTATGATCTCCCATCCACTCATCAAGATTTCTCTTGAAGAGAGTCAGTGAGGGGCTCTGCCTAATATGAACTGGGATCTTGTTCCAAAGCATGGGAAGCCTCTGGGTTATGAATCTATCCCTCCAGCATGTCCTATTCATACTTGTGCTGAGGTTTAAGTCTTTAGCACTCGTGGTCCTGATGGATTTGGATTTATTGAGATGGAGCATGTCCATCAGATCATGATTGGACATGGCCTTGTACGTCAGGCAGAGATCACCTCTGAGCAGGCGGTATGCTACTGAATAGAGCTGAAGTTTCTTTAGTCTGGCAGAATAAGACATATGTTGGAGACCCTTGATCCTCTTGGTGAGGTACTTTTGTGGTCTCTCCAGCTGTTGCAAATGCCGGGTGAGGTACATACCAAATGGGGCATTGTACTCAATCATGGGTCTGATGAGGGAGGAGTATAGGGGTACAATGACATCCTTGGATCTGGATGTGAATCCCTTCATGATGAGGTGTGCAAGGTAGAATGTTTTTCTAACCACTTTGGCAATGTGGGTGTCAAATGAGAGGTGATGGTCGACTTGGGTCCCTAGGTCTCTGATTACTTTTTCCATACTCAGTGGGTTGCTGTCTATGTGATAATTTGTGGGTACTTTGTTTTTCCCAAAGGGGATGACTATACATTTTTTGGCATTTAGTTTAAGGCCGTGACTCTGGCACCAGTTGTCCGTTTCTGTGAGGCCTTTTTGTAGGATGTATGTGTCTGCTGGTGTATCGACTATGGTGCCTAATTTGCAGTCATCTGCGAACTTTGTCAGCCACAACCCTCCCATGTTTGCTTTAACATCTGAGAAATAAATGCAGAACAATAGGGGTCCCAGGACAGATCCCTGTGGGACACCACTTGTGACTGGCTTTGAGTCTGACATTGCTCCAGTGATTTTAACTTTATGGGTTCTGTCCTTTAGCCAGTTTGCAACCCATCTAGTGACATAAGGGTTTATGTTTAAGCTGTTGAGCTTATCTATGATGCCTGAGTGGGGTATTGTGTCGAAGGCCTTAGCCAAGTCCAGATAGGCTGTATGGACTGCTTTGCCCTCATCAATGGCTCTAGTGACTGTTTCAAAAAAGTCAACCAGGTTCAAAAGGCAGGATCTGCCCTTTACAAAGCCGAACTGGGTGGGGTCAAGTGTCTGTAGGTCCCCTATGTCTCTGTTTATGAGTTCTATAATGATTCTTTCCATAGCTTTGCAGACCAGGCTGGTTAAGCTTATGGGGTGGTAGTTCCCAGGGTCTGTAGAGGTACCCCCTTTGTGGAGTGGGATCACTGTTGCTGTACGCCAGTGTTCAGGTACATATCCTGTAGTAAGGCTAAGGTTAAATAGCATTTTTATGTGCGGGTTTAGCTCCTCTTGGAGTTCACGTAACACGCAACCCGGGATACCGTCAGGTCCCATTGATGCTGTGTTTTTAGCTTTGTTGAGGGTGGTTCTCACTTGGACATCTGAGATGACAGGGAGATTACATTCAGCTGGGATAAGTATTTCTTCTTTTGGGGGTGAGGGAGGGGAGAAATTTGCACTGAACCTGTCAGTCAGAATGTTGGCAATGTCTGTGGGTTCAGTGTATTTTTTGTTGTTGTGAACTAACTCTGAGCATATCTGAGGGTTTCCACCCAGGTTTCTAACATAGCTGAAGAAGGCTTTGTGGTTATCTTTAGTGTCCTTAGCGATTTTTCTCTCAAAGTTGGCCTTGGATGTTTTTATGAGAGAACGTAGTTTTCTGCTAATGTTGATCAGAGATGTCTTCCCTTTATAGGATTTTGCTCTGACGTGCAGTAGCTTCCTTCTTTTGTTATACAATTTGTTAATGGCTGAGGTCCACCAGACAGGCCGCTTGCCTTTGGTGGCGAGGGACTTGGATTTATTTGGGATTGCATGATCCATGCATTCTTGGAGATGTCCATGGAAAGCATTTGTGAAGGATTCGGCATTGTGGGATGTGGTATCCACTGGCCCAGTGGGCTTAAAGGATACCATCTCAGTCTTAAGAAGAGTGAAGTCTGCTTTTGAGAAGTTTTTCACTGTGGTCTTTTGTGCTGGGGGTGGAGGTGGGATCCAGGGTGATTAGTTTGTGGTCAGATCTCACTAGTGAGGGGTATACCTCCGGTGTGGAGCATTTTGTCCCCATGTTTGCGATGATCAGGTCGAGTATATTATCTCCCCTAGTGGGAGAGGTGACTAGTTGTTCCAGTGCATTTGAATTTATGAATTCCAGGAACCTTTGGGCTAGGGTGTTAGGGCTAGAATAATGTACCCAATCTATGTTTGGGTAGTTGAAGTCTCCCAGTATGATGGTATTGTGTGATACATTCATATCCTCCAATGTCTTCAGGAAGGCTGAGTGGGGTTCCTGAGATTGGGAGGGTGGTCTGTAACATGCTACCAGTTGTATAGCAGTTTTGCCTATGGTTAGTTGCACCTGTATGGTCTCTGATGCTTCATGTGTTGCTATTAACCTGGAAGTGTGGGTGTCCTTGATGAATATGGACACTCCCCCTCCCTTTGTGGTTCGGCCTGGGTTTTGGGACCAAAAAGCATGATACGAGGTATAGCCTGGTAGCACTGGGGTGCTCTCAGGAGCCTTGAACCAGGTTTCAGTTACTGCAGAGACGTCGATGTTCTCCATGCTGAGGAGTGCATCGAGTGCCTGCATCTTGAGATTTAGACTTCTGGCGTTGAGCAGCATTACCCTTAGTTTTTTTCCATTTTTGTTTTCTAAGGAGGTGGATTTGTCTTTTGAACCTTGCCTAAAAAAGGCACTATGGGGGTGGCAAGAGCCTTAGCCAATATCCGGAAGCCCAGTGGTGACAGGTGTAAGCCACCCCTTGAGAAGCAGCGTGGCTTGTCCAACATGTCATCCCAGGCAGACAGACATTGGATCCCCTTAGAATGACACCAGTACTTAAGCCAATTGTTAAAGCTGATTATCTTGTCTTTGTATTGTGGCATCATTCTTGGTGAGGGCAAGATGCTGCTCAGGGTCAGGGTCATACCAGCCTGGGCTACATAATCGGAGTGCTCCTCTATGTCTCTTTTCATGTAGTCCAGGGAGGTACATCTCAGGTCATTCACGCCAGCATGGACAATGACAGAGTCATATTTGTACTTGCTTTGGAGTGACCTGAGTGCGTGTGTTATGTGGCGGATCCTAGCTCCTGATAGGCAGCTCACAGTCACCCTCTCCTTGTTCAGCCTGGTAAGCGGGACATCAGTGTGTCTGACTATAGAGTCACCTATTACTAGTGTATCAGGCATGGTGTTTGGCCTTAAGGGCTGTGATTGGTTGACACACTGATTTATTGAAGTATGTGTTGCATGTGTTTTGTTTTGAGGTGGTGGATGTTTGGATGTCTGCTTTGGGAGCCTCTGTTGTTTTGGTAAGATTTTATTATAGCCTCCGAGTATGTCTTTGTGTTTTTATGTGTTTGGTTTTCAGTTGTGGTAGGTCTATGTCGGACTGGGTTTGTTGTGTGTGTGGTTACCATCTCCTCCTGTCTGGTCATGCCAGCCCTGAGTTGAGAGAGTTCAGCCTCCAGTTTGGCTATATAGTTGCATCTCTCACATGTATTTGTGTTTGTTGGGAGGAGGAGAGGGTTGTCTGTGTACATGAGACAATTGTAGCATTGTCTCAAGATACCCAGATTAACCAGCTGAACTGGAGAGGACGCCAGTAATCTACCACTTGACATGCTAGAACAGTATAAGGGAGTGCTGTGCCTTTAAGGGAAGTGGATATTCACAGGGGTGGTAGGTGGATGTAGTGCTTTACTTAGTACGAGAGTGCTTACTTAGTAGAGAAGTTTTGAGAACAAGTGCTAGGCTTATAATATAGCGAGTAGTCTGATTATACTAAGAGTAGAGCTTCCTTAATGGAAAATTTGAAGAGCAGACTTGGCGGAGCCAGAAGAAGTTTAACCTTGTTTAACCAGCGCTGCGCTATGCGCACAACTGCACAAAGCTGTGCAAATGAAGATTTTAAACAGGGAACTACAAAAGAGCTAGAAATGGTCCAAAACAACCAATTACTACAGCTCTTGTGCTGAGGTCACTTCCTACAGGGACAGGTAGGCTGCTCAAGGCTCCCCACTCCCACTGGTGAGCAAAGAAACTTCCTTCTATCCAAGTAAGGTAATGGACAACACAGGAACTACACCACAGCCCAGAATACAGCAATGCCTGTAAACTGGTCTAAACTAGTCGAGGAGAGGCGGGAAAACAAGGATTTTTTTTTTTTTGATAGAAACACACAGAAAATGCAGAAACAGTGATAAATCAGTTACACAGGCTAGCACACTTTAGTGGGCGGCCTCAACAGTTAAATTAAACAAACAAACAAACTTTCGATCAAATTCGACTAAAAAGTAACTTTAAGTGCAGATTTTAAAATAATGCAGCAAACAGCTAAAAAACAGTTTAAGCTTGTTCAGGTTAAGCTATAGAAGCTATTCCAAGTAAAAAAACAGCAAAGATACTTAAATACAGAAAGTAGTCGCTTTTCTGAGTTCTCTGTATCTAGGACCACTCTGCAGGACCACGAGGAGTTTGTCTGAGCAGTATAGCCAGAAAAAAACACCCAGAGGAGGATTTTAAACAGGGAACTACAAAAGAGCTAGAAATGGTCCAAAACAGCCAATTACTACAGCTCTTGTGCTGAGGTCACTTCCTACAGGGACAGGTAGGCTTGCTCAAGGCTCCCCACTCCCACTGGTGAGCAAAGAAACTTCCTTCTATCCAAGTAAGGTAATGGACAACACAGGAACTACACCACAGCCCAGAATACAGCAATGCCTGTAAACTGGTCTAAACTAGTCGAGGAGAGGCGGGAAAACAAGGATTATTTTTTTGTTTTTTTGATAGAAACACACAGAAAATGCAGAAACGGTGATAAATCAGTTACACAGGCTAGCACACTTTAGTGGGCAGCCTCAACAGTTAAATTAAACAAACAAACAAACAAACAAACTTTCGATCAAATTCGACTAAAAAGTAACTAAGTGCAGATTTTAAAATAATGCAGCAAACTGCCAAAAAACAGTTTAAGCTTGTTCAGGTTAAGCTACAGAAGCTATTCCAAGTAAAAAAACAGCAAAGATACTTAAATCCAGAAACTAGTCGCTTTTCTGAGTTCTCTCTAGCAAGGACCACTCTGCAGGACCACGAGGAGCTTGTCTGAGCAGTAGAGTTGGTAACACACATGCTAAATTCTGATTCAGTTTCTAGTAAAGGATGGGGTAGTGTGGGAACCAAAGTCAGCTGACGAGATGTATGTGATATCATTCTGTAACCAGCAGTGAAGTGATGTTTTAATATTAGCTGAGACAGAATTTTCAGGGCGGTCTGTTTGTGAAACCTGACAAAGAAGGGCTCCTCACCCACGTCATCTTGCCTTGCTTTAGTAAGTAACCGGGGATAATATTTTTTTAGATCAGTCAGGAAAATATAGTGAGATTAGTTAAGAACTGTTTTTTTGGTATCTGTGTGAATCTATCCACCTGTGTTATTTTTTAAATTTCCTGTAATTGAAACTCGGGTGTTTATTGTAAATAGCTATTTAGTATTTTCATGTTTTGTATTAGTTATTATTGAATATATTTAAGCTTTTACTTGTATCTGGTCTTTTTGAGAATATTTTAACTTTTGAGAGTACTTATATTTATTTGGTGACACTATGACCACTTCTGAAGGCTTTTCTGCATTAGTCAAACTCTGCAATTTGCATTAGTATTAATTTTACTCAGTATAATTGGGTACCCTTGTAAAAGCCTTAAAGTAACTGGCTTTGGAGTGTTCTGTTGGTGGTGAAACTACTTTATACTCTAGACAGAACTGGTAGACTGGCTAACTTCTTTCTTTTTTCCCTCCTTCCTTTCTTCTGACCTCCCTCTCCTTCTCCTCCTAACTCTAGTATACCACAACTTCCACTTCTTAATTATTTCTATCTCTCTCTCTATTAATAGACACAAATCTAATTTTGCTTCTCACGTATAATGTAGTAATACTGTAACTAAGTAAAATATCTAATCTTATTCACCTGCTAAGTCTCATATTGTACTCTTGTGTCTATACATTCTGGAAGAAATTTAAAGCAAATGTTTTCTTTTTATTGCATAATTCTGTATATTTTTTAACTTGTTAAGTAGTAGTTAGTGGAGCTTTTCTCCTTGGGCCTCCACTGAAAATGGACATGTATCCAGTTGGACTAGCCCGGTTAACAAATGTAAAATAAAATAAATAAAAAAATAAAAATAATAATACTCTGGCAATGTGATTATCAAAGGAGAGACTACTGTCCACCTGTGTCCCAAGGTCTCTTATCACACTTTTGGTGTTAAGTATACTACCGTCTATGTTATAGTTCATGGATACAGAGTGTGTGTGTGTGTGTGTGTGTGTGTGTGTGTGTGTGTGTGTGTGTGTGTGTGTGTGTGTGTGTGTGTGTGTGTGTGTGTGTGTGTGTGTGTATCAGCTACTTGGAGCAGGGACACAGAACACTGGTTTCACAGAGAGGGTGGTGGAGGACTTGGCTGAAGAATCATCTTTATAGCTGTGCCAGTGGGGAGTCTTACTGGGGGCCTGGAGAAAGAGAAGGAAACCCAGCCCCTGGACTGTGTGTGTTCTCTCAGTGCTATTAAGGGAGACTGTGCCTGGTGCAGACAGCTGCATCTGAAAATAGTGTGTGCATCCATTTTTGTTCCAAGTGAACATTCCTCACTGGTGTCAGTGGGAGGATTGAGATTCCTTGATTACTAGTACAGAGCAGGGACATCACAGACATATAGCAGGCAATGAAGGCTATGGGAAATCAAACTGTGTACTATAGGAACCATCTCTAACAGCTCATAGCCTCAATCATTTGCACTAAGTGCTAAACAAAAATTGTGCATCACAAATGTCTGCCTACAAAAATAAGCTAAATTAAAAATATTCATAAAATAGTCATAGTTAAAACATTAACATTAAATTTATAGACTGCATATTGCCCACTTTATTCATAGCTAAATAACAAACACCAGTCAACATTAATGAAATAATGGATCACATCTAAAGAACAAGGTTCAGATGATGATGATGCTCCTGTTTAGCACAATCAGTTTCCTTCCTTTACACCATAACTACTCTGGTTCACTGGTAGTTACTAGGCTTGCAGTGCAGGGACAACTGAGAAGCCTAACCCAAATTTCCAGTTGCCCCAAATAACTATTTGGGTTAGTGGCTTTTTCAAGGATAGAGCATAATTATGTTGCAAAAATCAGAGATGTTCTGCAAAACTGGAGACATGTTTTATGTATTTATTTATTTAATTTAATATTTGTTTACTGGGAAAGTCTGACTGGGACAGAGCCCATTTTCAGTGGAGGGACAGAGCCCATTTTCAGTGGAGACCCAGGAAGAAATGCTCCAGACACGTCTTTGGAATGTGGGAGGAAACCAGAGCACCTGGAGGAAACCCACTTGAGCGCAGGGAGGACATGCAGACTCCACACAGAAGGCACCCAGGCAGAGACTCGAACCTGAGAACTTCTTGCTGTGAGATGGCAATGTTAACTATTGCACCACTACACCCCAGATAAGAGCAGAAAATTCTAAATTAATTAAAAAGTTAACAGAACAAGTATTGCATCACAACAGATTTTTTTTAACCACAAAAACTATGAAATTCAAATGACTAATATTGACTGACTGAAATTCTGGGTGAACTACCAAAAAATAGAGGTCTGGCAGTTGGTGTGGAGGATTAAGGCTCTTCCATCTTGCCATAGGATATAAGGTTTGATTTTGAGGAAATTACTAAACCCTCATACCTGGGAAGTGTTATACACAGATACACACACATGCACTCACACCCTGTTGTTTCTCTGTGCTACACATAAGGTGTTCCTGCTAAGGAACTTTCCCAGCCTATTTGCATTGCTGAAAAAGAAACCCAGTGTATTGCTTTCCCAGTATGCAATTATGGTGTCATCCTCCTGAAAAGAAAATTCATTGTTTGATACTTTGTTGGTCTGTGTCTGTTTGTTTAATACTCCAGCTCCTTGTGTGATACTTTCCTGGTCTATGTCTGTTTGTTTAATATGCCAGTCTGCTTGCTATTTCAAAGTGCACATTGTAAGTTAAATCTTAGGTTCATAGGTAGGTACTAGGCTATTGGCCCTGGGGCCTATACAAGCCCAGCCAAAAAGGTACCCTGGCTTTTGCCACCCAAGAAAATTATTTTCCTGTGCCACTGTCGAGCAGATCCACAGAGGTGATCCCCGGGGTGAATTTCCTATTTCCCATCCAATCATCAAGATTTTTCTTGAAGAGTGCTAATGAGGAGCTTTGTTTGATATAGATAGGTAGTTTATTCCAGAGTATGGGAAGTCTCTGGGACAGGAATCTATCCCTCTGGAATGTTCTGTTTATTGTGGTGACAAGGTTTAGGTCCCTAGAGCGTGTAGCTCGGAGGGATTGGGATTTTTTTAAGTGGAGCATGTCCAACAGCTCTGGGTTTGACATAGCTTTGTATGTTAGGCAGAGATCACCTCTGAGTAGCCAATATGCGACAGAGTAAAGCTGGAGTTTTTTGAGACGGTCTGTGTAGGGCATCTGTTTGAGGCCGGTAATCCTCTTTGTGAGGTACTTCTGTGGCCTTTCCAGTTGTTGTAGATGTCTTGTGAGGTACATACCAAAAGGGGCATTGTACTCTATAATGGGTCTAATGAGTGATGAGTAGAGAGGAACAATGACCTCTTTTTTTCTGGATGAGAAACCTTTTGTGATGAGGTGCGCCACGTAGAAGGATTTCCTGACTACTGTGGCAATGTGATTATCAAAGGAGAGACTACTGTCCACCTGTGTCCCAAGGTCTCTTATCACACTTTTGGTGTTAAGTATACTACCGTCTATGTTATAGTTCATGGATACAGAGTTTTTACCAAAGAGGATGGCAATGCACTTTTTGGCATTGAGCTTGAGGCCATGACTTTGACACCATGCATCTGTCTCAGTGAGGCCCTTTTGTAGGATGTCCAGATCATTAGGAGTTTTGATTATGGCTCCTAGTTTTCAGTCATCTGCGAACTTCGTTAGCCAAAGACCTGTTTTAGCCTGTACTTCAGAGAAGTAGATACCAAACAGGAGGACCCAGGACTGAACCTTGTGGTACTCCACTTGTCACTGGTCTGAAGTCAGATTTGGAGTCTGCTACTTTCACAGTGTGGCTTCTGTCAGTGAGCCAGATGGCAACCCATCTTGTGACATAGGGATTTATACCAAGTTTAGTGAGTTTATCTATAATTCCAGCGTGGGGGGATGGTGTCGAAAGCCTTGGCAATATCTAGATAGGCTGTGTGAACCACCTTACCCATGTCTACGGCTTTAGTGACTGCTTCAAAGAGGTCTATCAGGTTTAGGAGACATGATCTGTCTTTTACAAACCCAAACTGGGTGGGGTCCAGAGTTTGTAGATTACCAATGTCTTTGTTTATAAGTTCCATGATGATACGTTCCATGGCCTTGCAGACCAGGCTCATCAGGCTAATGTGGCAGTAGTTCCTGGGGTCCATGGTGGCTCTCCCCTTGTGGAGTGGGATAACTGTTGCTGTGCACCATTCAGCAGGCACAAAGCCTGAGGTGAGGCTATGATTGAACATGGTACTTAGGTGGGGTGCCAGTTTGTTCTGTAGTTTGTGTAGAACACAGCCTGGGATGCTGGCTGGTCCCATGAATGCTGTGTTCTTGGCTTTGGAGTGTGTGATTTTTACCTGTGCAGC
Organism: Protopterus annectens; assembly: GCF_019279795.1. Taxonomy (NCBI): domain Eukaryota; kingdom Metazoa; phylum Chordata; order Ceratodontiformes; family Protopteridae; genus Protopterus; species Protopterus annectens. The sequence continues at coordinate 523,703,690 of NC_056749.1, read as the reverse complement.
CGTCATTACAGGAACTTTGCATTCTTCCGGTGTAGAGATGGGCTCTTTAGGGGGTGAGAGGGGGGTAAAGTTAGCACTGAAGCTATCTGCCAGGATGTTGGCAATATCAGTTGGGTCTGTATATTAATGCCATTGTGCTGTAACTCAGAGCAGATCTGAGTATTGCCATTGAGATTCTTGACATAGCTATAGAATGCTTCGTGGTTGTCTTTATAACCAGTGGCGATTTTGTTTTCATAACTAGCTTTGGAGGATTTTATCAGGGATCACAGCTTCTTACTGAGGCTGACCAGGGAGCTCCTCCACTTGTGGGATTTTACTCTGTTTTGCAACAGTTTCTTCCTTCTGTTGTACGGTTTGTTTATGGCAGAGGACCACCAGATTGGCTTCCTTTTTTTGGAGGATAGAGTCTTGGTTCTGTTTAGGATAGCACGATCCATGCACTCATGTAATTCCTTATAAAGTGCAGTTGTGTAGGATTCGGTAGTCATAACTGTATTGCCCATCTGCATGGGCATCATGAAGTTCACCACTTCTGTCTTAAGAAGCATGAAGTTGGCTTTGGAGAAATTTTTAAGCATGGTTTCCTTTATGGGGGGTGGGGGCAGGATGCGGATATTTAGGGTAATTAGCTTATGGTTGGATCGGACCAATGAGGCGTTGACTTCATGTGTGGAACACCGGTCACTCATGTTGGTAATGACTAGATCTAGGATATTGTTGCCCCTGGTGGGGGTGTGGATAAGTTGATCCAGGGCATTGGAGTTTATGAATTCCAGAAAGCGTTGAGCGAAGGAGTTGGTACATGAGTAGTTTTTCCAGTTAATGGTGGGGTAGTTGTAATCACCCATTATTATGGTGTTTGGTTGAACCCTAATATTTTCCAGTACATCAGGAAAAGAGGAGTGGGAATCCTGGGGCATGGTGGGTGATCTGTAGCAAGCTACAATTTGGATTGCAGTTTTGCCTAGAGTTAGGTTCACTTGGATAACCTCCGCTGCATTATGCTGAGCAACTAGCCTGGAGGTGTGGATATTCTTAATGAATATGGACACACCTCTGCCTTTGGTGTTCCGGTCCAGGTTACATGGCTGAAAAGTGTGGTAGGAGTTATAGCCTGGTAGTGCAGGGGTGCTCTCTAGAGCCTTGAACCAGGTCTCAGTCACTGCACAGACATTAATGTTTTCCATTTTAAGGAGTGCATCGAGTGAGTGCATTTTGAGATTTAGACTTCTAGCATTGAGTAGCATCACCCTCAGTTTTTGCTTGCCTGTTCCTGTTACATTGGTGAATTTGTCATTTGAACCTTGCCTAAAAAAGGCACTATAGGGGTGGCAAGAACCTTAGCCAGTATCCAGTATCCCTGGGGTGACAGGTGCAGGCCATCTCTGGCAAAGCATCGTGGTCTGTCGACCATGTCATCCCAGGCAGACAGATACTGGATACCTTTGGAATGGCACCAGAAGCTTAGCCAATTGTTGAAGTCAATCATTTTGTCCTTGTACTGCGGCATCATTCTGGATGATGGCAGAATGCTACTCAGGGCTAGGGTCATACCCTGCCTGAGCTACAAGTTTGGAGAGCTCTTCCATGTCTCTTTTCATATAGTCCAGGGAGATACGTCTCAAGTCATTCACACCAACATGGACAATGTTCCAGTTTTGGGAGTTATTTGTTGCTATCTTCAAGTCTCAAATGTTGATCCAATGGGACTGCAATGGGTGCACAGACCAGGAAATCATCTGGATGCCAAGCAGTATTGGGAACCTTTTTTTCTTTTTTCTTTAATTTAATGTTACAGCTGGGTACCCCAGACAACACTGGGCAATAGGCAGCTACCTAGGTCATATACGTGGATGGTAGATGCTATATGCCATTCATAATAAGAGCTACTTGTGGATTTATATGTTAATCCTTTTGTGTTCTTATGTCTCATGATGAAATAAGAGAAATTTTGACTCCACATTATCTCACCCAAAACCTTTTTCTTAGATCAATGTTGTATATAACATTAAGAAAGATTTTTAATAACTACTGGCATACTGGCAAGACTTGTGATATGATGTCACTGTTCTGGTGCATAGCAGCAAGTCTTTTCTTCTCTTAGGTCTGCAAGAATTATGAAGGTTCTTAACTTAAGACTTCATATGTTATAATTTCAGCAGTAAAACTTGTGGATTAAGTAGTTTGATATTTGAAAATAGAGATCCCTCTCATTCTCTCTCTTTTCAAAGCACTGAAAATGAGGAGAAAACTGGTTCAAAAGAGCAATGGAAAAGCATTTTTCTTCTTCTTCTATAATCAATCCTGCCTCCCTAACCTTAATGCTCCATATTTCTCACTAACCCTAAAACTCCATTCCCAATCTCTAACCTGAAATTCCTCTTCCATTCATTAAGCTAAAATCCCTGCCACGTCTTAAACCTAAAGTCTCTCAACACCCCATAATCCTAAACATAATCCTGAGCTCCCTTCCCACTCCTTATTCCTAAATCCAGCCCATTCCTGCCTGTAGCCCTGATCCATAATCCTTACCTGAGGCAGCACCTGTATTCAGATGACATGTCGCAGCTCATTCTCTCTGCACAACCACCAGAACATGTCAAGTCTGATCCTGAATGGCAGCCCATGAAAGCTACAAATATACCAAAGTCCTTGGCAGCAGGACACACTGGTATTCAAACATCTTGGACTTGTACACTTGTAGTAGACCTAGTTTTATTACATGGTTTGTATTTTGTTTTATGTTCAGTGCTCCATCATGAATTATGTGTTAGCATGTTATGTGGGTGCTGAAGTGATTCACAGCTGGGCCTATCTTACCTATAGGGAAATGGGACAGAAGGATACTCATTATGCAAGAAGGCTATCAAAGCCTACCTTCTGTCATTTCTTGTAAATTCAGGCAGCCTTCTCACAGCCTAGTACTTTTTGATAATTAGATAACTTTTTTGAAAGATATTAAGAGGCAGCTTTCCACCAACGTGCCAGAGGGTTGTTTATAGGTTGCCGAGATGTACTGTAGCACAATACTGAGCAAATTCCAACAAAGACTGTTACTCAAGTTGGACATAATCTGATTTTGTTAATAGTGTATCAGACTTTCATTATGGTCCAAGAACAGATTATGATACCATTTGGACAGAGGCAGCATCTCAATTATAAGAATGTAAATGCAACACTAGCTAAAAGATGTAGCCTGGGTGTTGTAATGAAATTCCCTTCACAAATCTACAAATTCTTTGACTTTGAACATCCTGATCTGAAAGACTATGAATCACATAGCAATCTTAAATTTTTTTGATTTAGAACTATATCTTGAATGATTTTCTATATATTTGTAAAGCTGAAGGAATGCTTAAATGAGATATAGCTCCAAGAACCATGTTAGTTGAAAGATAAATCAATGGCCAGTACAGCAGACAATATCACAAAAGTTCATCATCATCATCAAACTAATTTTCCCTTTTCTACACTGTATCACATCAACCAACTCCAGATAGATTTACCAGAAGTGGTGCAGTGGTTAGCATTGCAGCCTCACAGCAAGAGGTTCTCCGGTTCACTTCTCGGCTGGGGTGCTTTCTGTGCAGAGTCTGCATGTCCTCCCTGTGGTCGTGTGGGTTTCCTCTGGATGCTCCGGTTTCCTCCCACATCCCAAAGACATGCTATGGGTGGATTGGACACTCCAAATTGGTCCTAGGTGTGAGTGTATGCATGCATGTGCCTTCTGTGGAAGGTTGGGCACTGGGCTGGCACCTCGGCACTGTAAAACTCCACTGCCAATCATGAGCGGACAGGTGATCCGCTGTGGCAACCCCTAACTGGGAAAAAGCTGAAAGAAGAAGAAGAAGACAATCAATAACCATCAAAGGATATCCAAAAGACTGCAGGGCAGAGCATACCAGTTTATGAAACACTTTCATTCTTTTTGTTGAATAGTGATGTTGTACCCTCATTGAATGAATAAATTTCTATTGCACCTGTCCTCAGGAAATTACATTACAGGCTGACCTAATGATTGACAGCTTTCGTCTCTCCCTACCTCCTTTATTAGTGCAGTTCAGTAACAAATGTTTTTATCTGAAAAAGTTCATATTCTTGTGAACAAAAGAGCTCAATAAATATCTGTCATCAATTCTGCAGTATTTTGGGTGTTTTTGGTTGGTTATTGGATGTCATATTAAATGTTGCTTCTTCTCATGATCCAGAGACATTCTCATTCCTTGACGGTCATGCTTGTCGCAGATCTCATGGAATATATATCCATCCCTTGGCTAGGCATATTTTTCTCTTTCCTTCGTTTTGTCTTTCTCAGATCCTCTTTACTACAATGTCTTGTGTTTTTCTGCATATGTGACTGAAGCATTGTAATCTGTTCTCCTTGATCTCCTCTGCAAATGGTATTGCCAAATGGCAACTATAACTGGCTGTTAACTGATAACTACTGACTTCAACAGGCTGTTTTATAGACTAGCCCAACTGTCACAACTGTTCCAGTTCTAATTTTCATTTCATATTTTGAAAATCAATCAACAACTGCTTACTAAAGTTTCTTCATGTCTTTCAGTCTCTGAAAGTAACACACAGCAACTGTCAACATTATGGTGACATCATATGCAGAGCAATTGACTCTGAGATAGTCTGTATTTATAATATTCTTCATAAATATGCACAGATATAAATGTAAAGGAACACTGTTCAAGTCTTTAAAACACTCTGTACAAACAGATTGTAAATCAGTGTGTAAACACTTATTAACGATATCATAGCTAATCATGCTGGCATAATAATACATAGGTTAATCTGAAATTATGTATAAAACTTCAGCCAGACATGCTAGCACAGATGAAAGTGTCTAATTTCTTCAAATCCCCCCTCCCCCCGATGACTCAAGAATGTGTTTCAAGCGAGCCTTGAAAAATAGCACTTGAAGAAATTAGGTCTGTCTAGGAATATCAACTCACTCATCTCCTGGACAGTCCATCTGCACTGACATTATTAAACCACTGTAGTGTTGTATTGTCAATGTCATATTCTTGCAACCCTAGAATCCACTTCCATCACTTGGCATTCTGCTTGCTGACTCTGTTTAGCCATGTTAAAGGGTTATGATCTGCGAGTACAGTGAATTTTCTTCCATAAATATAGGGCTGCAGCTTCTGCAATGCCCATACTATGGCTAGACATTCTTTCTCCACAGCTGCATAACATTTTTCCCTAGATTGTAGTCTACAGCTAAGATACACCACTGGGTGCTCTTCTCCTTCTGAGGAAACCTGGCTAAATACAGCCCCCACCCCATAATTTGAAGCAATTACTTGCATAACAAATTCTTTACTATAATCTGGGCTAGCCAACAAAAGAGAGTCCTCCCAAAATCTCTAAGTTTATGGAATGCCTGTTCACAATCTGTTTTCCACACTATGTTATCCAGTTTATTTTGCCTAGTAAGGTCAGTAAGGGGTGCAGCTATTGTACTGTAATTGGGCACAAATTTTCTATAGTACCCCATTGTCCATAGAAATGCTCTCACTTGTTTTTTAGTAACAGGAACTGGCCAAGCTTGAATAGCTTCCACTTTGACAGGTTCTGGCCTAATCTTACCACTCACCACTCTGTGTCCTAAGTAAGTTCTGTCATACCCACCTGACACTTACTGAGTTTAATGGTTAATCCTTCCCTTTTTAATCTATTGAAGGCCTCCCTAACATGTTGAAATCACTCTTGTCAGGAATGGCTATAAATAGCAATGTCATCCAAGTATGCTAGAGCATAATCTCCTGCTCTTACTAAGACACGATCTACCAGTCTCTTGAACATTGCTGCGGCATTTTCATTCCATAGGGCATCCTTGTAAATTCATACAATCCAAATGGAGTTACAAAAGCTGACCTCGTTCTAGCAATGGGAGTCAAGGGTAGCTGCCAATATCCCTTGGTCAGAGCAATAGTGGTCAGATACCTAGCCCCACTCAGCTATTCTAAGGCTTCATCTGTTCTTGGCATGGGGTATGCATCTGATTCTGTATAGCTGTTTAATTTCCTGTAGTCTACACAGAACCTAACACTACCATCCTTCTTTGGTACCAGCAATACTGGGGAAGCCCAGAGACTATTGGATTCCTGAATTACCCCCAGTTGTAGCATTTTCCTTAACTCCTCCTTCAGAGTCTGTTTAACTGTCTCAGGTACTCTATAAGAAACATGCTTGATAGGTTTTTGGGGTCCTTTGTCCACATGGTGCTGCACCAAGTCAGTGCACTTAGGTTTCCCTGTGAATATGTCCCCAAATTCCTGCAATACTGTTCTTGTCTCTTGGATCCGATTAGTAGTTAACTGCTGCAATATGGCTATCTCTTCCACAGAGGTGTCATTCCTAGCATCACCAAGAAGATTGGGTACCATATCCCCTTCAAACTCCTCCTGACATCCACTGTGAATACTCAATATAAAGGCCTTCCTATCATGATAAGGTTGATCATATTGACATGGTACAGTTTGTGGCCCTATCACCCACCAATCAAGTTTACCATGTAGCTCACATCAGTGACTTTCCTTACCACTTCAAAGGGTCCTTCCCAAGCTGCTTGTAATTTGTTACATCTGACAGGAACAAGTACCATAACCTTCTGTCCCTCAGCATACTCTTGGGCACAAGCATTCCTATCATACCAAAGCTTTTTCTGCTGTTGGGCTAATGCTAGGTTCTCTTGGGCCAAACCCATCAGCTCTAAGTCTTGTCCTGAAGTTAAGGATGTATGCCATAGACTCCTTGCGAGATTCATTCTCATCTTCCCACTCATTTTGGTTCATATCTAAAGAACTCCTCACCCTATGTTCGTATAACAACTCAAAGGGTTAGAAACCAATAGATTCCTGTGTTACTTCTTGTATAGATTTAATAGACTGGCAAATACTTGTCCCACTCCCTTTTAAACTGGTAAGCAAATGGCCATAGCATGGTCTTTTTAATGTTGAGTTTAGCCTGTCCACAAAACCATTAGCCTGGGGATGGTGGGGGGGGGGGTTAGATGTTTCACCCCACAATGCTTCCAAAAACAATTCAGCAGGTCTGACATGAAGTTGGTACCTCAATCAGTCAGTATCTCGATTGGAAAACCTACCCTGCTGAAAATTTCTAGCAACACATTTGCCACCTTTTCTGCCTCAATAAATGACAGAGCTACTGCTTCATCTGATAGCATAATCCACTATCACCAGTATATATTTCTTCCATGTAGAGCTTGGAGTAATCAGGGGTCCCACAGTATCCATGGCCACCCTCTGAAATGGCCCTTCAATAACAGGCAAAGGCATTAATGGAGCCTTAAACTTGTCCTCTGCCTTGCTAACTTTTTGGCACTGTTCATAATCCTACAATATCCAACCACATCCTTTGCAATTCCAGGCTAATAAAAATTCTGCACAATATGTCTCTTAGTATGTTTCATATCCATATGACCTGAAAAAGAGATGTCATGTGCTATGGCTAAAAGAGGCATCTCTAGGCAGTACCAACTGCTGTATTATGCCACCTTCAGGAGTCCACTCTCTATACAGTAAACCTTTGGGCCAATATACAGACTCACATCTTCCTTGAGCCTCAGGTGCTTCCTTAGCCATCTTCCTCAAGCTTTCATCCTCTGACAGTAACACATTGCAACTGTCAACATTCCCATGACATCATCTGCAGAGCAGCTGATTCTGAGACAGTCTGAATTTATAATCTTCACAAATATGTGCAGTTAGAAATGTAAAAGAGCACTGTTCAAGTCTTTAACATTCTGTATAAACAGATTATAAATCAACATGTAAGAACTTATTTACAATATCATAGCTAGTCATGCTGGCATAATAATACACATGTTAATCTGAAATTATGTATAAGACTTCAGCCAGACATGCTAGCACAGATAGCAGTGTCTAATTCTTCACAATATCTATATACTTTATTTACATATTTACATATCTTTAATCATTATTTATAACTATATACAATCACTTTACTTATTTTTTTCTTTAAGATATTGAATCATACATTTTAAAAAATGAAATTACACATTTACCCTACCCATTCTTTTTTCCGCAACTACTTTTGATTTTATTTGTAACATGCAAAAGGGATCACTTTTTATTAAACACTACCACATTTATTTGTGCCCTCCAAATCTCCCGTACAATTTAAAAAATTGCCATATCCAATTTTTTTATACATTCTTTGCTCACCCCTTCATAATGTCCATAAAGAATTATGTCCATATTTAGTTCAGCAACATTGAACAAAATATATTCAACACAAATATCTATTCTCAAACTCTTAATCCTATCACAACATAAAAAACATGTTCTAGTTTTTTCAATACATTACATATTGAACATAACCTCCCTGATATTACCTTATAAGCCATGTAACCTTTAACTGGGAGGTTATATAAACTGAAAGTTCTGTATTTGCAAAACACCCTACATACTTTGTTTCTTTCATTGTACTGACTTGTTGATCTTTCACCTAACTTTCTCCATGGAACAACATAACAAAAAAATATATTTTTATACCATTTGTTGACTTTCTTTTTTTCCTCTTACCCTCTACATTTGATTTCCATATTAAAGACTTACATTACCAGTCACATAATTGCTCATGATTTATATTAGATAGCCTTTTATGTTGTCTCATTTCCCCCTCAAGTCTCATTTTCTGTGGATAATCCTGATTAGAATATTCTGGGGAACTTTATTCATTTTATCTCATATCCAAACAAACTAAAAAATGCCATATGCATGACAGGGTTAATTAAAACCAATTGCCCTGTTTTTATTCATATAGACTATGTCTTGTTTCACTAGGTTTAACCTCTGCCCCTAGAAAACAGAAAAAATAACTACAAAAATTATTTTGTTTTCTTTTTTAACTGGGAACATATATATTCCAGCCAAATAATCCAACTTCCCAAGCATAACCAAATTATTAAGAAATATTTTCCTAATAAATGACAATATAAATGTCTTCCAAAAATACATTTTCCCAATTTCCCTTAAAACACTTCTTCTTTGTATTCCCAAAACTAATATATAAACTAATGTTTCTGACAGAAAACTATATACACTCTGTCTTAACCACATCCCCTAATCATTAACATTTTTCCTTGTTCAAACTTAAACCCACAAGATCTATCTTACTTATTATAATGCTTTTTTCATCCACATATTATTTTAGCTGTAGTAATTAACTCATCTGTATAATTAATCAAAAGCAGTATTTCTTCCTCATTCTTAATGAAATGCCTTACCTCACCATAGCTGTCATTCGTTTGCCAAGAAATTAAGTTAATTATCTCACAAAACCCACTCCAGTCATTAGGCAGCCCTGTTTAATACCTGTCTTAAACTCTATCCCCAACCTAACTTCCTATCTACCAATACTTTAATCCAATTTTTACTCTAAACAGAAGTTAACAATTACATAAATCATTCACCATCATATGCCTTCATTATTTCCCAGAGCTGTTCATTTTCCACACTATCAAAAGCATTTGCTCTATCCACAACCATTTTTATTTCACTTTATCCAAATATTATTTCATCTACCACATCTCTAACCAAACATAGCATCTTATGACTGTTTATTTTTAATTTTATATGATATATCAACTATATTCCTCTGTAAAAAATTATCAAACTCCTATACATCACTTTCATTAATAATTTGGAATCTGTATTATTCATAGTTATTGGTCTCCTATTTCTGATATCTTTCCCATCACCTTTTTACATATTAGTTTTAACATTCCCTCACACACCATATTATTTGGGATACCTTTCTCCATCCATTCATTCAAAACACTTAGAAATGTTTCCTTCCATTCTTTCTAAAATTGTTTATACATTTCATACCCAATCTCATCCAAACTTAGTACAAAATTAACATTTAATACTTTTTACACCACTTCAAGTCCTTGCAAAGTAATATTTGTCTGCACATCATTCAACATGTCTTCAAATGCTGACTGAAAATAGTCTCCTACTGTTTTCATAATCTTCTACATATATTCTTTCATACCATCTTTATCAACTAATACTGTAATAAGGCCTTCCTCATCTTTAATTCACATGGATAAAAAGGGAAACACCTGCTTTCTCCTCCTTCTAATATAATTCTGATGCCTGTATATCTGCCTCTTAATTCTTTGTATGTTTTCTTCATAGAGTTCTCTTTCTTTTATCAGATTAAAAAGTATTATCTTCTATAAACAGCCTATCTGTACTTTACAATATACATCTATATTTAAGATGTCTCTTCCTCCATTCCTCTTTCCACCACTAAATAGTTTTTTATACTGTTTCTGACCACTAGACAGTCCAAATCTCTTAAATACACTTTCAGTGTTAAATGATCTTCCCATAACTATTTTATTTTACTATCAAAGTTCCAATATTTATAACAGCTCCTATAATCATTGTTATACCTTTACCTTCTTTTTCCATGCATTCATCTTCCCATACTTCTACACAAATAATTAAATATCAGAAAATTCTGTAGCTAGAACCCTCATCAACCTCCTTTATATTTTTAGAAAAAAAAAAAACTATTCCAATTGTTATACAACCTCTGAAATATGTGTCATTCCTTTCCTGAGTCATTCACAACTGCCCTATTTTAATAAGTCACACCTCTTATTAATATCATCTGGAGTCTTGTTTTTTCTTCCATTGATGTCACAGTTAAAATGTCTCATCATCACCATAGACTCATTAACAATAACGTACTGCAGTAATCTTCCAAATAAATCGTCCCTTTGTTTACTGCAGTATTGGGCATACACACCTAATATACTATCCACTTTACCAGAAAGTGCTCAGGATTGTTCCTGAAAAGGACACTTAAGTCCAGTGAGTATACAATGTTAACAAATAAAATGGTGATTTCCCATATGTTGTTCAGGAAGAACCTGCTGAGCTCCAAAATTGTGGACAATGAATTCTGAGCTCCATTTCTGCTAAAGATATATGTATAAGTGTGTGTGTGTGTGTGTGTGTGTGTGTGTGTGTGTGTGTGTGTGTGTGTGTATATATATATATATATATATATATAGATAGTTGGTCTACTAAAGTGGACCCATACATACATATAAAGATATATATATATATATATATATATATATATATATATATATATATATGTATGTGTGTGTGTGTGTATGTGTGTGTATATAAAACATACCATTACACGCTATAAAATTTGACTTCTTATGGTTTTCTTATTTGTATCCTGAAATTAATTCAAGATGTTTATATTTCCATGCTGTTGCATGTGATTCATTGTTTATAGTTTGCTTCATGATATATCACAAATAAAAGATGCTGAAGAAAACCAGAATGAATTAAGCAGTATACCACATGAAGTTATTTGTTATTATTGTTTTACCCACTAAAGGGCGAAAGATCAGTCAGTATTAAAATCAGAATGCCCATCTCCCTCCATGGATCCCATTTAAATAAATCATGGATTTGGAACTGTTCATGCCCTGAAGTGTATGTAAGACACTCCCTACGTAATATTATCCTACTGTATTTTTTTTAATTTATTTTACATTTGTTTACCTGGAAAGTCCGACTGGACACAGGTCCATTTTCAGTGGTGGCCTGGGACGAAAAGCTCCAGACAAAAAACAGGTGAGTTATACAAACACATAGCCTACGGTAATCAAATTATAACATAGTAAATGTGAAATTTATACATAGCAATAAGATGAGAAACTTTGGATTATAGTTTCTTATAGTACATAGTAAAAATAATATACATTGTTTAAATTAATGTAATTGAGACAATTATATAATCACATATACAAGAGTCATCACTCATCATGGCATTATAAATTGGAAATATCTTATGCTACACTCATATAGCTGGGGATGTTATTAGCTAGGAGGATGTTAGGTAGGAGGGGGTAAGACAATGCAATAACTGAGATGTTGTTACTAGTAGTATGGGTGAACCAGCATAACTTAGTCCTGAGCACTGAGAGGTGGAAACATGAGACAGAGTTGAGCAGTTAATGTAATGTTTAGGGTGGCAAAGTAAGTCAAGATTTTGGATTAGTACAAGGCAAGTAGAAATAAGATTAGTGGGTCATACAAGAATCCAGATGGGTTAGTTCTGTTGTTAGATAAGAAAATAATAAGGCATATTGGGTTGAGGTTGTGAAAAGGATTTTTAATTAAGTGATTAAGTGATTATCCTGAGGAGTCACAGGAGCATAACCAGGTATTCATATAGTGTGCTTTGAGGTGCTTTCTAAATTGTGTGGTAGAGCTAATGGAGGTCAGATGGCTAGGTAGTGTATTCCAGGCCTTGGAAATAGAGTAGTTGAATAGAGATTTACATGCATCATTATTATTTTTGATGACTTCCAACTGGTTTTGGGTATTAGAACTTAAGGTTCTTGTTGTAGAATATGGTTTAATTAGATTCTGGAGTGGTGCAGTCTTGGCTGGATAGTAGTTCATAGGTTCATAGGTTCATACTAGGCAATCTGCCCAAGGGCATTTATAAGCCTAGCCCATAGTTATGTGGCTTTCGCCACCCCTTTAGTTTGAATAAAAACTATAGTTTCTGGGCCAATGTCAATTGATTTAGTTTCAGAAGTTGAGGCAGCTGTAGCCAGTTTAGTTGTTTGAGAGCTATACAATGATGGGTCCTATATTGGGATTCAGTAGCAAATCTCACAATCTTGCTATAACAAGATTCTAATTTGTTCAGATCAATTATGCGGAAGTTAGTATTGGGGATGCATAGAAGAGGGTAGACAGCAGGTGTGTCCTGGCTATAGTGATTTTAGTGTGTTTAGAGAGAAATTGCTTCTTCCGATAGTGGAGTCCAAGTTTTTTGTGAACTTTCTTGATAGTTTGGGCTATATGAATGTCAAATCTAAGGTTGTTGACTATTTGTACACCTAACTGTTTGATGTGGGTGGTAGGGGGTGATCGTGGTCTTGTTATTGGACATAATGATATAAGGGGGGATCTACCTGGGCTTAAAAGCAGAAGCTTTGTTTTATTTGGGTTTAGGATTTGCTGAGAGTTAGAGAAACAAAGTCTCGGCTTCTGAGAAGCAGTTTTGGGTTAGGACTGGAGGTCATGTATTGTGTGGGCTGCACGGATGAGGGTGGTGTCATCAGCATATTGTACTACAGAGGCCTTGGGGGAAGAGGATGAGAGCTGATTAGTAAACAGAGAAAATAGTAGTGGGCCAAGTATGGAGCCCTAAGAGACACCTAAGGATACTGGTAGGAGAGAGGGTAACTGGTCCTGCCATTTTACTGCTTGTTGGTGTCCTGATAGGTAGCTTTTAAACCATGAGATAGAGAAGGAGCTGATATTTAGGGTGGATAGTGTATTAAGGAGTCTATTATGGTTGACCATGTCGAAAGCTTTAAAGCAACTAGTTGTCCATTGTTTCTGTGGTGGTTAATTGTGTTGGTAAAGGACATTAGGACTGTGGTGGTGCTATGGGAGGGTCTAAAGCTGTGCTGATTTTTAGATCGCAGATTGTTTTTTTGAAGGTAATCAATTAGTTGGGTCAGGTGTGAACAACTCTTTCTAGTATTTTTGATAAGGGTGATAAAATAGCAATTGGTCGGTAGTTACTGAGTTCTAGGGAGTTACCACCCTTGTGTAGTGGTATTATGTGGGAGATCTTCCATAGGCTTGATACTTTACACTCATATATTGATCTATTAATTAGAATATCAACAGGATAAGCTATAACATCAGCTGCTAGCTGTAGGAATTCACCTGATAAATTATCTGTGGCCAGGGTGGTTGATTTAAGCTTGTAGAGGAGTTTTAAAATTGATTTGACTGACACTGGGTGCTAAATTTGGAGATATTATCGTGTGTGTGTGTGTGTGTGTGTGTGTGTGTGTGTGTGTGTGTGTGTGTGTGTGTGTGTGTGTGTGTGTGTGTGTGTGTGTGTGTGCGTGCTACTTTGTGTGCTTGGTATGATAGGGCACCTACCATTACTTTGGGTTTCAGCAAGGGCCTGAACTATTTACATGAAATATTTATTGAACTGAGTGGGAATATTTTCATGTCTGTTTACTGTTGCAGGTATAGGGGTAGCACTTTTACCAGGTTGAAATATGAAATTTATTGTGGCCCTGAACTTTTGGGGATTTTGAGAATGTTTTTCCTGGAGTCTTTGATAGTACTTAATTTTGTCTAGTTTAATGAGTCTTTTTAGGTTTATTATGGAGTTCTGCATAGTATTACCTGGTTTCTGTTTTTGTGAAACTGTACCCATGCTTTGTCCCTGTCTTTTGAGAATGGTTTTAGTTGTCCTAGTTAGCCAGGGAGCATATTTTGCTTTTATTCTAATGGTCCTGGTGGGTGCATGGTGGTTTAATATTTGTAAGAATATAGAGTTAAAGTACTGTACTGCCCTGTCTAGAGATAGTTGTGTTAGTGATTTCCAGATGCAGCTTTTTAGGGCAGTTATAAAGTCATCTGGCTTAAAGTTTTTTTTTTTGTTTCTGACTTCTCTAAAGGTTGTTTGGGTAAGTTGGTGAGTTGTACTTCTTAGAAGGAAGGTAGGTTGATGGTCACTGAGGTTGTCAGGTAGACAACCTGTTTGGGATGCAAGTGAGGGGTCTGATATAAGAATCCAGTCCAGAATGGACTGACATTTAGATGTTTTATCAGTTCTAGTAGGGGATGGGATAAGCTGGGTAAATCCATGGAGGTTGATGGAGGTAGATGGATTGTGGCCAGAGCAGTTGTGCCAGTCTATATTGAAATCTCCTAAGAAAATATTTTCTTGATGGAGGGAGTTTGAGATCCATTCTAGTAGGTTTTCTATCTGTGATGTTGTTACCTGGTAGGCAGTAGCAGCCTATAATATTTAAGTGTTTAATAGGATTCAGTTTTAACCTAGTGAGTATGACATCTGCATTATCTATGTCTGGAATATTAGCATGTGTTTTTTCTAAGACAAGATGGTTTTGGTATAGTAGTGTTACCCCACCCCCACCCCTTTTGCCTTACGGTCTTTGCGTATGATGATGCAACCTGGTGCCATTATTTCATTGTTATTGATTTCTGGTTTTAGCCAGGTTTCAGTCAGTAATACAATTTCAGGTCTGTATAGGGCTAATAGGGCATGGAGCTCATGAGCTCGGTTTAAGATACTTCTCACATTCAGGTTAAGAAAGAGGAGAGAAGCTTTATGTCTATGGATGAGAGGAGTAAGGTGATTGTAAACTGAGTTGGGTAGAGTGCTGGGAATGGGGTTGGGTTGTATGTCACCACAGCATTTTAGTTTTTGTAGCATGTGTAGGTAGTCTCCTAAACTTACAGGTTATCATATAATGTTTTAGGGAGGTTTGAGTGTTGCATTTAACTGACTGTATTTTGTGAGGGTAGTAGTCAGTGTGGGAAGGTCTAAAGAGGCTTGCAGTGATGTGAGATTATGGTGGTATAGTGTGATACCTTGTATCTGCTATTTGCTGTGGAGAGATGTTGTTTAGCAGTTGAGTGTGGTAAGTGTTGAGGACTGAGAGTTGGAGCAGTGTGATGGTTGTAACTGTGTAGAATAGGGATTGTAGCATGTTAGTATGTGGACTGTGCTTTATAGTTTTCAATGATTTGAGATTCAATGTTATGAGTTTTCGATGATTTGGTCTCGATGTTTTGCAATTCGATGAAATGAAATTTCGATGATTTGAAGTGGAACCCTCTCTTCACACTAGCACTCAGCTATACAAGATCACTATCTACCCATCACAACGTCCCTCCATTACATGTTTCAAGTTCTCCTACTGTAATACTGCTACTGCAGAACTATATATTCCTACCCAGAGAGTGCAATCTTATCTCCCTGTGTATTAACTTAGACCGATTGTTTTCTACCATTCTTCTGTAAGCGAAGTATAAATGTAACATCATAATGTATGCTCCTCATATGCTGATGTCTGCTGTATAATATACTTTCATCATGTGCTTAAATTATACATGCTTGAACTTGTCTTGTACTATATTGCATATTTAATCACTGCAGAGTTTCCTCTGTTCTATACTTAAATAACGTGTTTATTGCATTTACTATACCAATATTGTGAAGCTTTTCTTCCTGGGCCTCCACTGAAAATGGGCTTCTTGCCCAGTCGGTCTCTCCCGGTAAACAAATGTAAAATAAATAAAATCATCATAAACAATGCCCTGGACATTAGTTTTGTTGCAAGGTAAACTAAAGTTAATTTTGTTGATAATGTACTTCTAAGTTTTTATGTCCTTCTCGGTGATCGTTTGTTAAATAGTCACTAGACATAGTGGGGGAAGAGGCATACTATTTTAAACCGTTCCAACGTACCTACAACTACCATATTTACGTTTAAGATTATATAACAAGTAAAGTACAATTCTAAAGATGAAACTTTCTGTTTAAGTTTTTTTTTATTATTTCTGAGTTTACTACCAGTAAAAAGTGTACAATTTTAAATGTGTTTTAAGTGTTTAGATTAATTTTATGTTTACTATATAATAAACTTGATGTATGTTAATTATGGTTTTATTTTTTTAAGTTTAAGGTTATCATGTGATAATTTATTTAGAGAATTTTTAATTCTTATAATTGATTGGCTAATTGTTTGATTAATGGAATTCACTTATAAAGGTGTTTATGGGTGATTTAGAACAGTTCTGATAAAGTCTCATTTCAAGACAAAAAGCTCAAATGTGATTTCTTTTCTTTAATGCAAATAAATGTTTGGTGCTACTACTATGTTAAAGTGTGTACAGTTTTTTTTTATTTGTTGGACTGAGGTTGTTTATATGCTTTTGGTTTTCTAAGGCTCGGCAACAGCGGCTTGTTGAATTTGGTTGGAATAGTCACAATAGAAGCTAATTATACCGCAATAACCGATTTGTATTCTAATTACTCTGTTGACACAAAGTGATAAAAAGCCCTAACTATGACTCAAGTGACCTGAACTTGATTAGTAGCTTGAGTACTTGTTGGAACTGGTCAGGGGAAGAGAGAAAGATACAGCACTGCCAGTTCACCTGCTTTCAGGGGAAGTATTGACAGGGGTGCACATTCCTGTAGCAGAATCCCTGCTAGAGACTGGGAGCCACACACTATTACATCACTTGCAGAAGAGAATGATATACATGTTTAGATGGCCATTTATTCTGATTCCAAGTAAGGTTAGAGCTTTAGTAAAAAAAGCATGATCCCTGGCATGGATGATAGCATCACTGCTGCCTAACTTGCACATTCCCTCTAAAGGGGGAAAAGAATGAGCCATAGGGATTACACCCCCCTCCCCCAGGAGAAACAAAAGGTCCAGTAGAGCTGAGACATAGAAGTTTGATGGTCTTTGACTGGTACAAAAAATGTTTTGCATATAAAAAGTAAAGCAGATTTGTTATTCTGAAGTGGGAGTCTTTCTGTAATCTACCTAATCCTCTCATAATTATATAGCAAATTTCTGACTGGACATGTTAGTCTGACTTTACCACTTTCTTACATTTCTTATTGTACTTGCCTAATAATGATGGTCGCTGTCTAGTTCAGTGTATACCACAAAGAGAACAACATTTTCATGGTTCCAAGTGCCTCCTGGACAGAGGAAGGTGGTATCGACTACCATAAACCCTTTGCTCTGCAAACTTTACTCACCTAAAAAGTGACAATTGGAGCAACTCAGGATAAATACGGCCAGGCTTGTAAGGCCTCTAGGGCTGTTAGCCTAGTAAGCTTAGTAACCTCCTATGAACATATGATGATCTTGCAACCCTTTCTTTGGGGAAAAACTGTTCCATGCATGTAAAGATATGTTAGCATGCGACTGTCCATCAGTCAGGTTCTCTAAATCTTATTGCTTTAGAACACTGTTTTACAGTAAAACTAGTTTGCTTGTAGGGTGTACAGATACATTTCAAACATTCTATATGTATGAATATAGAATACATAATAAAAAGAAGTTACAATAACAAGCTGTAGTTCTCAGTAGATGCTCAAATCTACAAGAAAAATATCTCCTTGCACTGCTGACAAGCAGGAATGCACAAAGCACCTGGTCTTGTTTTCACACCTAACTAAAGAATTGTCAAATGCCATCTATCTGTACACTAGATTGAAATGTCAAGGCCCACTCTATAAGGACCTTAGCCTCTTCAATGGCTTTTTGGAAAGGGTTGGATTCTAGAAGTATTCTAGAATTTGTTACTTGGTCTTCCGCATATACTTTTACAAAGCACTATAAGCTTGGATTCCTTCTCTAGGTCTCGATCATGCTTTGCTAGGACCATGTACCAGGGGTTCCTGGACCCTTCTCCTTCCACTTCCCATATATAGTTAGCTATGGAAATCAATCCATATAGCCAAGGTTACTGCAGCAGTGATCGATATGAAGACCTTAATACAGTTGTGTAAGTTGAACTAGCCATAAAAGTAGAGGTTCAAATAATCACTAGTGCTGTAGCCACTTCCTCCTTCCATCCCTCTTTTTTTTTTTTTTATTTGCCTGTGTGTTTTTTATTCCATGGTGAGAATATTTATTTTTAGTTATTGCTAGCCTTGACCTTTCAGGCCTCAGCCTCCCCATCTCTGCTGGCAGGAATACTCTGAAGGGCTTCACACCCAAACTTGTTTTATAGACCATTCAGCTCGAGTTGCTTGACCGTCTGAAGATTTGGCATCTGGCCAGCTGTTATATCCTTGGCAAGATATAAACCATATAGCTAAGGCTACAATAACAGTGACCCATATGAAGAACATGTAGATAATTGATACCCTCTGCACTAATAGTACAAATAGTGATATCTCTAAGTCTGGCAGAGTGGAAACAGCTGAAAACACGTCTCTGAAAAGGAAGGGAGACCACAACATGCCACAATAAACTATTGGATATCATGGTGGGGCATACAGGTACATTATTTTATTCACCACCTACAATCATAGTAAGATTTGCTTTATACATGTTCAGAGAGACAGCCTGATTTTTCTTCAGGTTGCTCATATTGAACAGATGACTGTACTGGCAGGCAGTTCTCTGCTTGGTTTTGTTCTGCTTTTTTTCCTGTTTTGATATTAGCAAGACATGTTTTTCAACTGAATATTTCTTAGGAAAACAACAAGCCATGAAACATGCTACAGATTAATGATATATGCATTAACAGCATTGCAGCCTTGAATAATAGCTTGCTTGACCCCGGTAACATTATATTTGAGACCAAAGCTGCCTTTGGACATAATAATTGCTGAGTATAGAATTCTTAGTGTAGAAAAAAATGCCCATTTAGCAAAGTGTGACATTGGCTTCTTCTTTGAAAGTCATCACTTGTATAGTAACACTACATATACTGCAATTTTGCATTTCTATCACATCTGTAATCAAAATTTGTTTTGCATTAATAATAAAGTTATCAGCTTGATGTCACTAGTGGCATGACATTTCTGCCATTGCAATGTGTAGAAAAAGAACAAAAACAGAAAAAAGACTTGTTTGGTTAGTGTATGGCATGTGCTTAGAAATCCTACAATAGTATTTGATCAAACCATGTTTTTTTTTACAATAACAAACAAAAGGGCAGTTTATGTCATCTATTGAAAGCTATTTATCCATTTACATATTAACATTCCAAAGTCAAAATTGCAATTCCAGTATGCATTATTGTGACTTAGTTGACAATGCTGAATAAAGCAGTTATGGCATTCAGAGCTTTTTTCTTTCCTTAAAGCATGGTTAGGCATCAGGAAGAATTAGAAGCATTATATGGTGTACTATCATATATTCTTGGGAAGGTAAAGAAAATATGTCATGAACAATGTCTACATACTAGCCTTGGAGAGCATTGTCAGTGTTATCCTCTGGCACAGTGACACAGTTGTAATATGCATTATATTTAGACCAGTTTTATATTAAAAGCTCACCATATCATTCTCCCTTTTACATATATCCACCTTAAGATTTTCATTCTGCCCATAGTCTTTAGCAGAAATGCCATCTTCCACTTGTGCTCTAGCACATTCCAAGCCCCATGTGCAAACAGTTGAAATGTACCTTTACTAGTCATGAAGGAACAGCTGTATGCACCCCATGTACCTTTTCTAGGCATGTAGGAACAGCTGTATGCACCCCATGTACCTTTTCCAGTCATGAAGGAATGGCAGTCTGCATAATATATACATTTTCTAGTCATGAAGGAGCAACTCTCTGCATCCCTAATTTTCCCTAACTACCTAACAGCCACAGTTTTTAGTCCTGTGTGGTCATAAATGGGTTATCGGGTAAGAACAAGATGAGCCAAAATAAAAAAAATGGATGAAATGTGTAAATCATACTGCCTTTCAGTCAGAATAATAAAAATAAAATTGTTTGCCTCACTTTCAGACTTTTATTATAAATTTGGCTGGATCTACAAAGGTCTTCCTTTTCCTCTTCACACCTCTATTTCCAGGACAGTAAATAACCAAACAGCAGTGAGATAAAAAAAATAAATTGTAGAGTATTAATATCTTTCATTATGAGAGCTTTGTAACGTGGATACTTTTTGCCTCATGCCCTGCTTTTAATCTATTAGATGCTGATGACAATAACCAGTTAGAAAATCTAAAAGAGAAAATAACTAAGTAGTCTTGTATTCTAGTGACAGCCACTAAATGTTCTCCTATAAATCTCCTGCCCTGCATTCAGTAAATAAGAAAAACTTCTTAAACAATGATTTTATTGTGAGTGGTTCATATTTTTCTGCTGAACAAGTGGAATGGTGAAAAATAACTCAATCATTTTTCACTACTTGTCAGACTTACTGGGCATGGCTTCTCCACTTCGTCCACCAGAGCTAAAGGGTATGAGAATATCCACTTTTTGGGCACTAATTGTAATGAAGATGTTAAGCAGAAGCCTTGGTAGTTACTCTGTATTCCATCTCATTTTACCCTGGCTATGCAGCACTGAACAGAGGAGCCCTGAATTCATCCAATGTGATCAGGAGTTCATTAGCATCTTCTGTACTGAAGGACCCTGACAGGGAGGGAGAGAAGAGAAGGGGTTTGCCTTGTATTCTTTCCTTGGGGGAAGTGGGAGGGGTTTGTACACATTTGTGGGATCACTGGGTGGAGATTAGAGAAGCTACCATGAAAACTGGGTGTGAAGTGGCAAGGCTAATTTGAGGGAATGCCCCTTGCATAAGTGAGGGGATGTCTTCCAAAGACAGACCTCTGCACATCTCTCCCAGTTGCCTCATTGGGTGCTCATAGTCAGGAGTGGGAAGAAAAACAAGAAAAATCTTTGAACCTTCACTAGTAGCTGTTTGAGTGATGGCCCTCTCTGTCAACAACAGCCTTGGTGATAGAGACCAGCTTGGCTGACTGACCATGGAGGGAGCTATTGACCAACATGCAGTGGGGGACAACGACTAAAAAAAAAAATTCATCTAAAAGTTACATGCCATTACTCTTTTGTGAAGCACAACAAAAAAAAAGTAGCTGTGGCTGTCTGAGGAGAAGTAGTTTTGTTTTTAATGTATCAGTAAGTATGAGATGGATGGACATTAACAACATGTAGAAGAAAACATTTTCCTTCCTAAATTTCTGAATGCCCCTTACACTGTAGGAAATGACTGCATTCCCATTTTCAGAAATATATCTCAACTATATCATTAGAGAGTACCGAGCAGTTTTAAAACTTTCCATAATTCATAAATTATGTGTATGCCAACATTTGTATGGCCATAATAAACATGTTTTGTGAAATAGTGCTCTAAAGACCATAGTCTTGTGAAATCCTATAAAGGCAATCAACGCAAACTTAGATGCAGAGGGATGGTACTTATCTAGACCAATTTCTGCAAGGTCTAGTCTGACAAAATATGTTTGCACCTTACCAACAAAAAAAAAGCCTTGCAGGACTGTTTAAATAAGTTTAAAGCACATTTACTTAATCCAAAACTTTTATGCAACATAAAATGAAAGCTGCATAAACTGAGTTTAAATATAATTTCACAGCTGCAAAGTAAATTAAAGTAGCAGAAACTCATTACAATACTGGATTTACATCAGCTGCTGTTACACTGAGCAGATTTCACAGCTATATAATACATAAATGAAAACTGCCTGAAGTCAATACAAGATGAAGATTTAAGCTTGCTTTTTTCTTTTAAAAGATAAAAACATTTCAGGCAGTTTAACAAGCAGTGTGTGAACCATGGTTATTGGTATATTTTATGCTTTAAATATTTTGTTTGCATTAGAGTCCTTTTTTCATTGCAGAAGTGATGTTCACAATAATCTGTGCCCTTTTACAAAAGTAGTTCTTTTCCAGAATTTGAACAGTTTTCATTTCATGACAGAAAGAACAGTAAGACACATAATAAATATCACAGTGCTATATCTAAACTTAGCAAACAAGAAACAGAGAAATAGCCATGCACACTTTTTTGCCAAAGTACCAAAAATGTTAACTAATGATGTCTTGCAAATGTGTTTTGGCAGATGCTGGAATATATATTTTCTTATTCCGATGTTTACAATGATGCATTGGCCAAACAGCGAATTCTGGCATGAGGTTTGGAGATAGCAAATGCTTGAATCCTGAGGAATGCAACACTATGACAAGGTGTGCTGCTTGTTTTTATACTGCATATGTCTCCGCTATGTGTAGGCAGAGTATACATAACTCCAAAGATCTTATGAGAGGGTAGCTTGTACAGCACTGAGCCTTAATGTTTGGTATAAACAACTTAAAAGTCATGCATTCTATAAACTGACTAATTATGTGCAACTAATTCAGTTCAATGCTCAAATACAGACAGAGCTGTAATGGATGAGATCCATTTTCAAACCTTACAGCCACATTCACACATGATTAGCATGCACTTAAAAAATGTAACCTAGAGAATTGAAAAAGATGAGAAAGAAGGTATATGCTTACTACGATGCATCACAAGTGAAAGTTGAAATGGACAAAAAGATTGCTATCAACTTGGGTCCCCAGGTCCCTAATTACGTCTTCTGTACTTAATGGATTACCACCTATGTGGTAATTTGTGGGCAATTTGTTTTTGCCAAAGGGGATGACTATACACTTTTGGCGTTTAGCTTGAGGCCATGGCTCTGGCACCAGCTATCTGTTTCTATGAGGCCCTTTTGGAGGATGCTTGTGTTGGCTGGAGAGTCGATTATGGTGCCCAGTTTGCAGTCATTTGTGAACTTGGTCAGCCACAGTCCTTCCGTGTTGGCCTGTACCTCCAAGAAATATATACCGAACAAGAGAGGTCCCAGGACTGAGCCTTGTGGGATGCCACTTGTAACTGGTTTGGAGTCTGACATGGCTCCAGCAATTCTAACCATGTGGGTTCTGTCCTTGAGCCAGTTTGCAACCCATCTACTGACATAGGGGTTTATATTTAAGCTGGTGAGCTTATCTATAATGCCCGAGTGGGGTATTGTATCGAAGGCTTTTGCGAGGTCCAGGTAGGCTGTGTGGACCACCTTCCCCTGGTCAATGGCCTTGGTGACTGTTTCAAAGAAATCGACCAGGTTTAAGAGGCAGGATCTGCCCTTAACAAAGCCGAACTGGGTAAAATCCAGTGTCTGTAGGTCCCCAATATCTTTATTTATGAGGTCTATGATGATCCTTTCCATAGCTTTGCAGACCAAGCTAGTCAGGCTTATGGGGCGATAGTTTCCAGGATCCATTGAGGCACCACCTTTGTGGAGAGGGACCACTGTTGCTGTACGCCACTCTTTGGGTACATATCCTGTAGTAAAGCTGAGATTGAGCAGTAGTTTTATGTTTGGGTTTAGCTCTTCCTGGAGTTCATGTAGGATGCAGCCCGGGACACCGTCTGGTCCCATTGATGCTGTGTTTTTTGCTTTGGAGAGGGCGGCTCTTACCTGAGCAACTGAGATGTCAGGGGGGCAGCACTCTGCTGGGATAGATGTTTGCCCTTTGGTGGGGGAGTTTGCGCTGAACCTGTCAGCTAGCATGTTGGCAATGTCTGTGGGTTCGTGTATTTTTGTCATTTTGGACTAATTCTGAGCATATCTGGGAATTCCCACCCAGGTTACTAACATAACTAAAGAAAGCCTTGTGATTATCCTTAGTGTCCTGTGCAATTTTTCTCTCGAAGCTGGCCTTAGACAATTTTATGAGTGCCCGTAGTTTTTGCTAATACTGATCAGAGATGCCTTCCCTTTTGGGATTTTGCTCTATCATGTAGTAGCTTCCTCCTTCTATTGTATAGTTTGTTTATAGCTGGGGTCCACCAGACAGGACGTCTGCCTTTGGAGGACTGGGTCTTGGTTTTATTTGGGATTGCATGATCCATGCATTCCTGAAGGTGTTCATAGAATGCGTTTATAAAGGATTCTGTGGTCTGGGCCGTATTTTCCACAGGCCCGGGGGCTTTGAAGGATTCCACCTCAGTTTTGAGGAGTGTGAAATTTGCTTTAGAGAAGTTTTTCACTGTGGTTTTCTGGGCAGGGGGTGGGGTCGGGATGTTAATATCCAATGAGATTAGTTTATGGTCTGATCTTACCAGTGAGGGATACACTTCTGGTCTGGAGCATAAAGTCCCCATGTTGGTGATGATCAGGTCCAGTATGTTTTCCCCTCTTGTGGGAGTGGTAACAAGTTGTTCCATAGCATTTGAGTTTATAAATTCTAGGAACCTTTGGGCTAGGGTGTTGGAGCTAGAGTAATGCTCCCAGTCTATGTTTAGGTAGTTGAAGTCGCCCAATATAATGGTGTTTGGAGAGACCTTCATATTTTCCAGTGTTCGCAGGAAGGCCGAGTGGGGTTCCTGGGTTTGGGAGGGTGGTCTTTAGCAGGCTATAAACTGGAAGGCAGTTTTACCCACTGTTAGTTGCACATGGATAGTCCCTGATGCTTCGTGCTGTGCCACCAACCTGGAGGTGTGGGTATCTTTGATGAATATTGATACTCCCCCTCCTTTTGTGGTTCGGTCCAAGTTTTGGGGCTGAAAAGCATGGTATAAGGTATAACCTGGTAGTGCCTTGAACCAGGTTTCTGTTACTGCACAGATATCTATGTTCTCCATGCTAAGGAGAGTTTTGAGTGCGTGCATCTTGAGGTTTAGACTTCTGGCGTTGAGTAGCATTACTCTTAGTTTCTTATCCCTTGTGATACATATGGAGGTAGGTTTGTCTTTTGAGCCTTGCCTAAAAAAGGCACTATGGTGGTAGCAAGAGCCTTTGCCAATATCTGAAAGCCCAGGGGTGACAGGTGCAAGCCGTCCCTAGCGAAGCATCGTGGCTTGTCGAGCATGTAATCCCAGGCTGACAGGCATTGGATCCCCTTTGAATGACACCAGTACTTAAGCCAATTGTTGAAATTGATCATCTTGTCTTCATATTGTGGCATCATTCTTGGTGAGGGTAAGATGCTACTCAAGGTCAGGGTCATACCGGCCTGGGCTACATGCTCAGAGAGCTCCTCTATGCCTTTTTTCATGTAGTCCACAAAAACATATTCGGAGGCTCTAAATAAAAATCTGCCTAAGCAGCAGAGACCTCCAAACAGACACCCAAGCAACCGCTACCCCAAAACAAAACACGTGCAACACGTAGCTCACAAAGCCAGTGTGCCAAACAGTCACAGCCCTTAACATAAACTTTGTCCAGTAACAAAAGTGTCTTGAGGCATTGGGATTCATGAAGGGTTACTCATCTATCTTCAGTGAGCTAAAATTCAGAAATCCCTTGTTCATTCTGGTCTGACTGAAAGAAGTGATTGCCCGAGACTGCTGTGCACTGTTTTATGCAGTTTATCCTTTACCCAGTATTGTGCAATTGTGGACTTCTACAAGGGTGTGGGACATCTGTTCCCCTGTGAAAAGCAGTTGTTATGAGGTTTCTCATTGCTTTGAATGTAAGAGGCATATATCAAGAAATTGTGAATCATTTAAAGTAACTTGGGAGACTGCTTCAGTCTTCCATAATCAAAGCATTTCTAAGTACATTTTATTCAGGAATGATGCTGCTGGTAAGGACCGAGATTGCAGCAGTGCTCTCATTAAAGACGAGCATAAAATGCAGGGTCAGCAAGAAGTATTAACACCTGCTCATGAAAAAGGCAAGGGAACACCCAATATGAGAATTTAGGGTAGGTACCCTTGTGATTAAGATAGAGTAAAGAGATAAGTGTTGATGGATTATTGGCAGTACACCATCCTATGCAAGTATCAAAAAAGGAACATGAGAGACTGGATAAAAAACAAAGTGCATTTGAATAACGCATATTGTATTTTAATGGTCATATGAATCTGCCAAGAGTAGACTGGATGATTCTGGGCTCCAGGGTACAGAAGGGTGTAGATTTGCTTGAGGGCTTTGACTTATGAGTGAGGGGTTGGAAGAGTGGGAGGTTGGAATAATGGGTAAGGTGCACACAAGGTGCAAGGTTTGATTCTTACATGAGGAATAAT